>NW_009697327.1:0-21705 GCF_000703405.1 Apaloderma vittatum | reverse complement strand
ATTTTTGCAGAATGAATCTGTCTCAAAATGTTTGTTGTCAGATCACAACAGTCTTGTTTTTCTGCTTAACTGTCCCCTTTTGTCTTTCTCTGAAAGTGGCAAGAGAAAATATGCTTTGGACTTGATAAAACACTCTGTCAAAAATTTTATCAAAATCAATATGCCTCCATAATATCTGTTGGAAACCTAGTCATTTGAGGTGTTCCTCAGGGAAATCACCTCTGATCGATTTTGTTGGCAATTTCAAAACAGAAGGCAAGAAGGGAGCAAGTTAGTTCATTCTTAGGTACAAGTAAGGAACAAGACATATTAGTGCTGAGTACTGAAAGCATTGGGTGTTTAGCAGTATTAAAACCCAGCTGTTACTGATTCTTTAAAAGGGTGTCTGTAAGCCACACTTTACAAGTACTTATTTTTCACACTAAAATCCAATCCAAAACACTCTTCATTGCCTGACCTCATGTTAACTGCCTGTCCAGTGACCAATTGGACCAGACCAGGTGGATCAGTTTTACTACAAAACAAATAGCACAATTGTCTTCAAATTAGTAATGTCATGATATTTCTCAGAGGTCTGTGTCGCAACAGCCAGCTTGTACAGTCATATTCTGGCTGCTTGGAATGAGAGATTCTATCCATAGGAGTTTGAACTTTGCTTTTGTTTAGAATCTCTAGTTCTTCCTGAGCACCTAAGTTCTTCCTGAGTATCTAAGATGCTGGAGGCCTCCAACTTTTCCCAGCAAGTATCAGGCTTCTTAAGAAATCCCAACTGGAGCTCTCTAAACTTTCAGGTTTTCAAGCCAGTTGTTTCTGCCTGCTGTTCAGTTCTAGGGCAAGCTAAATTACAAAGTACTGGGTTTAGGCAACCTCTTCCAGGGAATATCTAATATCTTAAAGTGCTGGTCTCCCAGGCTGGGGTGGTGTAACGCCTTTATGTCATAATCCTGAAAAACCTGACATCATGATTCTCAGGTAGGTTGTCAGGGAGTTAAGTACTCAAGCTAGCAAGTACCAAGCCAAATAAGCGTGTATCAGAAACTACCTGGCGAGCAATTTTGGAAACCACCTTCTATCAGTCAGTAGATTCCTTCACAAAGTGCTTTGCTTTACACAAGTCACCATCTCGTGGCAGAGGAGCTTCTGACAAGCACTAGTTTTCACAGCTACTTGGAGAGCTGCTGGTGTCAGCTATTCTCACAGACAGGGTGCTGGGCTGCTCCCTTCCAGTCTGGTAACTCCCATGATCTACTGTTTCTCTACCAATAAAATGAAGGCATAAAATTACTTGCTTCATAGATGTGGTGCAAAGTTTCATTTTTTCCTATGAAGTTCTTTGGAATTCTTGAAGACTTGGTGAAAAGTACAAAGTATTGTAACAATTTCATAATAGAGTCCTTGCTAAAACAAACAAAAACCAAACAGAAACATAGGTAGAAAAGAGCTTATTACAAAACTAGTTGTATTTACTGGTGCTGGTTTTAGGAGGCAGTTACAGGAACAATACAAAATGCACGGGTAAGATGAGAATTTGATCTTGAGCTGTCTTGATGTCACGTGTTTAACTTAAAAGAAGCATTGCTAATTCCTAACAAGTTTTATACTTTGTCCAGAAAAGTTGGCTCACTAACACAGATGATAATTTTCAATTTCTAGGGCAATGTTCTCCTGGGCAGTATTCTTCAGATGGTTTCAAACCCTGTAGAGTCTGCCCTCTTGGTACATACCAGCCCGAACCAGGAAGGACCCTCTGCTTTTCATGTGGTGGTGGGCTTGTGACCAAGTATGAAGGTGCTGTTTCCTTTCAAGACTGTGAAACCAAAGGTGAATTTAAAATCTTTCCACTTGCTTACCGGTTTATTTGTGAGCTTCAATGCTGAGGGGCTTTGAAAGGCTCCAAAACAAATACAGTCACTGCATAAAGAAATAGGGGGTGTGATTAAATTAAATGGTCAGGAAATCAGTAAACTAGGAATGATCTCCTGAGGTTGCAGAGACTGAATAGGCTTCATGGTTTTCTCTGGAATTTACCACAGGCAGGTGCAGAGTCAGCACTGCAACTGGTAAGTGAATCAGCCATCCTGCATGGCAAGAAATAAGACAAACTTGCATTACACAATGCTTTAGCCTTCACATCCTGAATATCTTTATTTAGCAAATTAGAAAAAATGAACACTACAGAAATTATGCAAAGTTAAGAATTACTTACTGATGGGCAAGACAGAAGCTGTAAGCATGCAACAGGCTGCATGTTCCATACTGTCAACTGCCAGGGCAAACGCTGAAGAAGGAATCTGCCCCAAATGCATTTTGGTTTAGTTAGTGGAATGACCTGCTGGCCCTTGCAAACAGACACTGATGGAAGCCTCTCTGCTGCTGTTGTGAAAGGCATTTTCATTTTTGAGGCAGATCTGTTTCAGCTTTCATTTATTACAAACTCATTGGAAACCACTTCATTAAATACAGTGAGAGATGTATGTAGCACGTGTTACTAGTTTGTAAGGGTTTAGCTCTAGTCTTTGGAACATAAATCAAGTTAACAGGTCCTTTGTCATGTACAGGGAGCTAGTGTCTTTTTTGCCTCTTATGGCAAAATATAAGCGTATTGCAGAACGGGGATCATGAGGTATGTCCCGGCTAGAGGAAAATTCACTCTGCATTGAAGATTGCTGCTTTCTGAAAATAATACACCTCATACCTTACAGTTCATTGTTCTCCTGGACACTACTACAACTCCACAACTCACAGGTGTATCCGATGCCCTGTGGGAACATACCAGCCTGAGTTTGGCCAAAACTACTGCATCACCTGCCCTGGGAACACAAGTACAGATTTTGATGGCTCCACTAACGTTACACACTGCAAAAGTAAGTTGCATTTATATTAGTTGTGAGATGAAGTATGTCTTGAGATCTGAACTGCAGCTTAAATGTTTCATCTATCAGGCTGAACTTCAATTCTGCTAGTTAGCATGTATCTACTGCCAGAGGGAGTAGTAAAAACTGGGAAAACAATGAGAAAAAACCACAAAACAAAACTGGAAAAGTAACTACCTGATGCATATGATCAGTTTAGCTTTAATGTAATCTGGCTACAAGTTAAAACTACAGAGCTTTTGATTTCCCAGATCCTGCAAGACTTAACTGTCTTGCAGTGATGCACATTCCACCATAACTCTGTAAACCCCAGTATCTTCTATCAGAGTACCTGCCGTTTTATAGTAATTATAAAATATTAGGAGATAGGGTCATTCATAACTGCATTTGCCAGGTAATCACTCATGGCAGTGAAAGCTTCTCAGAGGGTTTTTGCAGGACTCCGCCTCCTATCTTCAATTACGATTTTAAATATACCCAAGGATTCCAATGGAATCTTATTTGATCTTTTGGTGAATGGCTGATTCTTTCAGGCAAGCATTTTTTTTTCATCTTTTTTGGGGCTAATTTAAAAGAACATCTCTATAATAATTAGCTAATGTCATCTAAACTAGCTATTCATGTGCAAGTCTATGTTGAGTTTATTATGTGCCGTGTGTCTTCGAAGTGCTTCATCATTTCTAATGTAATTTGAGTAAATTAGATAGTTGTAAGGAATTTGAAGAAATTTGACAATTTTGCTATAAAATAAAAGCATCCTTGTTACTTCACTGTCTTAGATACTCCCTGTTTTCAAGCCATTTTTTGACCTTGCATAATCTTTGAGGCTTGGATTAAGCAAAATATTTAAATGTTATCTAGTTTAATGTGGATGAGTATGCCTGGAGAGATCAAGCTTAAGTAACTTACAGAATCAAACTTATGTGGCAAATTTAGTAGAAGTTCTGAAAGCTAAGAAAGTAAAACTGACCCACCAGTGGGGATCCTTTATTAACTGGTTTGATCCACAGTAAAGCAAGGCAGATCTGTAATCAAGGTAAGGCTGGCTGTTAGGATCATCACATTCATTCACCTAAATAGAGTTAAAACCCCAGTGAAGTTAAACCAGAATGCTTTCTGCACGTCAGCATGGTCTCAGTGGTAACCACCATGTGAGTACCTCCACAATGGGATCGTGTTTACTTAACTGTGTTAATTTCTAATCAAACACTAAAGCAGGTGGAATAAGACGTTATTGAGTCAGTTTATCCACTGGAATTGAAGGTTTTGCAAATCAGGTGGAGCAGCCCTGCTGACGAGATATTCCTTTAAAGGCTTTCCATGCTAAACAAAGAGGCAGCTGGAGAATGCCTGCATTTCTAAAGCCACAAGGAGGAGTGTAGACTTGCTGTTGACAGATCTAGAAAAACACCTCAAATTAGCTAATCAGCTAACACAAATGCTCATTTATGTTTCTTCACAGACCAGCACTGTGGAGGAGAACTTGGGGACTATACTGGCTACATTGAATCGCCCAACTATCCTGGAGACTACCCAGCTAATGTTGAATGCGTTTGGAATATAAACCCACCCCCGAAGAGGAGAATACTCATTGTCGTACCTGAGATATTTCTCCCAATTGAAGATGAATGCGGTGATGTTTTAGTAATGAGAAAAAGTGGTAAGTTGCCAGACATGGGTTATAAAAATATTTATTGCAAACTGACTGAGTCGAAAGTTCGTATTGAAGGGACACTGTCTTCATCTGTCTGATGTTTCTAACAGGATTGTTGAATGAACTGGCACAGCAAATTAAAACAGAACACAGTACTAATAACAATTAACAGAGTGATATTAATTATTCAAATATCTTTGCAGAATCACAGAGCAGTTAATGGGCTTCTGGATGCCCCATTGACCCTATGGGATAAATCACTGCAGCTCTCAAAGTCAACAAAACTATGCTAGGTTATATTGGGAGAGCTGTCTCCTGTCATCTGTACAAACTGCTCTCACTTACCCTTTGCAAGGATATATACACTGCAGTTATTGCTAAATCTATGCAGTGACATCGGTTGCTATACCTGACATCCTCAAGAAATCCAAAGTTTTGCCAGTTCTATGTGGAGTGAGGGCTGCATTGTGTCTCTGGTTATGAAATTAATTCAACAACTTCTGAAGTTAAGACACAAATGAGCTGCGCTCCACCTTTGTTTGAAACAGTGTATTTTACTTGCTAAAACAGTGTATTTCATTTGCTGTAACAATTTTCACAACTTTCTATCCTTGAGAGCTTCTCTATATATCAGAAGAAGAAACTTGCTCACTGTAGCTGGAAGGAAATTATATCTGTCCAGATACATTTTTTAAAAGCAAAGCACGTACTGTAGCAAAACAAAGCAGGTGTCTTTCCAATCCCAAACTGGTTCCAACAGTAAGTAAAGCCAGGCACATCCAGTTCGACCTCCACCAGTAACAAAGCCAAATCAACAACAGTGTTGTTGTTAACATTACTGTGGAAAAACTGATGGTAATTCCAGAGTTACAGTTAGATCTACTTTTTTGCACTTCAAGAATACACATTGCATTCAATTCAAAAGGTCTTTTTTCAATAACATTGGTGAAAATTGGATTCAGCCCTAGCAAGTTCATGTTTAAGCTTACACTTGGGGTTTTTTCCCTGATTATGGCTATGGAGTGGTTTTCTTGAACTAGGTAAGAAGCGATTTCTTCCTTTTGGTTGAAATTCATTTCAACTTAGATGAGCCTCATGATAGGTAAGAAAGGCACTGAGAGTCTCTAAGGTATCGTTGATAATGCTATTCATTAGAGCTCTCCTTATGTGGAGAGAGTAGCATAGATAATCTTACCTCCCTTTACATGGTGGGAGCCATGGGCAGCATAGCATCGAACACGCCTATGACCTCCACACACAGCGGAGCAGACCCTGTCCATAGGAAAATTTCACCCATTCAGTCATTTGAGCTATTATAGGATTTTCTTGCAAGGAAGCAACTCTATTTGTCATTTCTACTGTCAAACAGAAACAATATTCTCATGAGCACTTTTGGACAAAGGCAAGGCCACACAATAGCACAAACACTGCGGCCACACAGGAGCTGCCTGCAAGTTCCTCTCATTTTAAGGAGCAGGCCAAGGTTCTCCTGCAGCTGTGCGATTTGTGCAGCACAACACAGGCCCAAAGACTACGCTGGACTCGCAGCACAGGCCTGGCCGTACTCAGGTTAGCTGTTCAGCGGATCGCTAACTGCTCAGGGTGTGATGGTCGTCTGGTCGGAATCACTACATCAGGCTTTTACATTGTGGTAACTGGTTTATTGCTATCAGATAAAAGCTCATTACATCTGCCTGGGGTGCAGCTGACTTGTTCTTACCTATCTGGGACTCTGGAATTCAGTGCTAGAGTAGTACAAAAGATAGGTAATATTGATAGTAATTTTATAAACATCAAAAATTATCTCTGGCACCTCACTGTCTGCTTAAGCTTCATGCTGTAGGACAGAGGGGTTCCCATACGTTTGTGGAAAAACTTTCTTCTCCTTACAGACAGATAAAGACTACATCGTTTCTCTATCACAAAAGAACTTCTGCTCTCAGGAATACGTCAGCTGAGAAGGGTCTTGTTAGTTCAACATTTATGACCTCTAGATCAGGAAGGGAGCAAAAATTATTTTATAAAGAACATCACTTAATCTTCTTTTTAGCTTCTCCTACTTCAATTACTACATATGAAACATGTCAGACTTACGAGAGACCTATTGCATTTACCTCAAGATCAAGGAAGCTCTGGATACAGTTCAAGTCAAATGAAGGGAACAGTGGCAAAGGATTTCAGGTCCCCTATGTGACTTACGATGGTGAGAACGGGATTGTTTTTCATCTTTGTGCTATATCTGAATTACAGAAAATTTCCCTTTAGAACCTCTTACACTGATTACAGGGAGAGAAGATTGAGGGAAGACTTGATGTAACTTATTTTTAGACCAGTGAATTACTTTAGAAGCCAGCTACAAAGCCTTTGAAAGGATACTTAATTTTATTTTTATTACTTTTTATAATGCTTTTATGGATGGACAGCAAGTTGCACAGAATTCTTTAAACTTCGTCTGTATCCCACTGAGTTCAGTGAGACTTATTTTGATCAGTGTTTATCATACGCATAATAAGAATACTGGTAATTGCTGTTCATTTCAGGAAGCTCCTTTATGAAGTCCTACTGGTAACCTACACGATTTTGAAAATATACATTAATAAAATCACAAGTTCAACAGAGAAAAACTATGATGCAAAAAAAAAAAATCTTTTCAGTAACCACTTTCATATATCCGTATTTTAAAACAGTCTGGCTTGTCATATAAATTATGCATTAAACTGTATATTTTGGACCTGGGGATGATTTCTGTTTCAGAAGACTTTTCTGTGATACCTTTGGCAGCTGTTACTCTATCTCTTTTCCACACATGAGTGCAATTTTGTGAATTGTAAGAAAACCTGCATTAAACTAGTCAGTCATTCAGGAATTGAAATGAGAGCTGTTCTCAGGGCATTCAATGAGAATCTGTTCCTCAGTGTGCTGCTGACTTCACGTATAACCTTTGACAGTTACTTCATATCCCTGGTCCTGTTTTTTCTCTCTAGAAAGCAGATGATAAAGCATTATTATCTGGAGAGCGTAGTTTGCTGGGGCTAAGTTTGTATTTATAAAGATAATTCAAAATTACTGTTCTAAAGCAGTACAGAATTTTAATATGATTAGAGTACAGCAGCTTGAGAGACACTGAATAATTAACTGGATAATAACTTTCTCAGCTCTGTCTTGAAGAGGGGGTCTAGCTAATATCTGGCTGTTATCCTCCCAGAGAATGTCACAAACAGTCACTCAACTCATCTTTTATTTTTCAGAGGATTACCAACAACTAATAGAAGACATTGTTCGAGATGGACGATTATATGCATCAGAAAATCATCAAGAAATTCTAAAGGTAAGAAAATTCTGCTTTATCTGAGGCTAACCAAGGATTCCTTTTACTAAATATTTTCCCAAGGTAGTTCTCATTACTCTGATAGGGTGGTAGTATTTAAATCTCAAGTGTGACCTCAAATTAAATCTTCTGCCTTCTGAGGTTTATGCTGGTATTTGGAGCAGCACCAAATCAGTAGCTCAGCTGGGCTGAGCATGTGCGTACATCCTTTGCTGAGTCAGGAACTAAATGAAACGTACGCTAACGTGATTGTATGTTAGAAAAATCAGTCAACTAACAATGAAGAGCCTATTGTTTGAAGAGACCTCTTCAGCTTCAGTCTGATGTGTGTTTAAATAAGTCATTAGGTTAGAATTCCCTGTGCATTAAAAAATTTATTTACATAAATCAGTGTCCTGCCTCAACAAAACACAACCATAATGTAGCATTGTAAGCTGCCCATGAAATGGTTTTCTGAAGGCATAAGCAGCACATTGGAGGGAATTGTAGAGGAAGGCTCCTGGGCTGCCATCTGTTACAACTAACTAATGAAAGCTGAAAAAAAGGCTGTTCAGAAGACAAAATTCAGCTGTGTAAATGTATGGCTTGGGAGGACAGGAACTGATTAACAGCCAGCAACTCTGGCCATCGCTTACTCGAGCTTTGAGGTCACTCAGGACTTAACTCTGTGTGGGCAGACACGGGCTCAGCTAGCTGAAGCTGAGTCAAGACTTTACCAAGCTGCAGGAGAGAGTCTTTAAAGAGCTCAGCATCACTGAAGACCAGCCTTCGCTTTTATTCGTGAAGGGAAGGGCCTGGACAACAGCATGAAACCAGCTGGAAGGGCAGTCAGAGGCAGCAATTCTAATGCTTAACTTCTGCAACCAGTTTGTGGTTAAACCAGCTGCTGCCCTCCCAGTTCAGGACCTTCCAGGAATGCTAATTGAAAAAAAACATCCAGCACAATAGAAAGATGCATCCATATAAGACTCCATAGCAACATGGAGAAGTTTCCTTACACTGCTTTACTCAGAATCAAGTTTTCCCAAAAAAAAACCCCACAACTGATTGCAGTTCATTAATTTTAAAAGCTATGCAGACAAACACAAACTCTGTTTTTATCTAATATATATGTTGTCTCCCATAGGACAAGAAACTGATCAAAGCCCTTTTTGATGTACTGGCACACCCACAAAACTATTTCAAGTACACAGCACAAGAGTCAAAAGAGATGTTTCCAAGATCATTTATAAAACTACTGCGATCAAAAGTTTCCAGATTTCTACGACCGTACAAATAGTCTAGTGGTATTCAATTTTTGGTTACTTTGCATTGCTGTCAAATATTGTCTTTCCTCCATAGTAGAAACATTTGCTAATTTGAAGGCTCTTTTTTGCAGTCTTTGTTTTCAATTGTATATTGAAGAATGCCTATAATGTTTTATAATCGTTAAAAGCCAATGTTCTGAATGGGATTTTTACTACAAAAAAAATGTGCATGTCTGAGTGCATCTAGTTGAAGATCCAAATTTGTGTCTGCACTAGTATATCTTCACTTTCCATTTGAAGTTACATTGTGTAGAAAATATTCTTTCTAGCTTTCTATTTTTCATCAAAAATTACTTTTGTCAAAGCAAAGAAGGAATTTATTCAAATCTGATTAAACTACCTGCAGATAAGTTCTGTTGTAGAAAGAAGTATGTAGTATAAATAATATTTGGATTTTGAATTGCACTTGAAGTTTATATTTGAATCTGTAGAAGAAAACAAAACTATCTAAATTTTGTTATTTCTCATTTGTGGCTTTGTGGAACCTCTGTCCAAGGAGAAATCAAAAAGAAAAGAAAGAAAAAAGGAGAAAGAAAATAAACAGATGTATAATTTTGTTTTACAAATTACATGAGATTGAGTCCCATGCCCTAATGTCCTAATGTTTTTATCTGTCCTCTTCTAAACTTCTTCAGAGGTTTGCCACTGTCAGTTACTTAACTGAAAGAGATTTAGCTCTGGATTTCCATACACCAGTTGGTCCCTTTGAAGGCATTTACAATAGGATAGGTGAGAAATGAACAGCAGCAGCAGCAGTAGTCTTGTTTTTCTTTCCGTTAATAGAGCATCTAATTAAGTACAATATATAAATATATAAATATATACTTCTATTTGTGGGTACATTAGTAATGTTATCTTTAGTTACTGTAAATATTATTCATGCTTAAATCTTTACTCCCACACACCCTTTTGACTCATATCTGTTTGTAACTTTGCTTAGATGATTAAATGACTTCTCCAAGTGCTTGTCACTTCCCTTAACACCAAACTGAAGCCTTCTGGAGTTTTATAATATTGGATAATGGTTTACTCTGGGACAATCTCTTTCAACATACGTTATTCCAGGAAAAACGACATCAGTTAAGATGCAACTGCTGTCGAATAAAGGCTCAGCTGTTGCCTCTTCCTTGGGCTCCCCTCGCATGCAGACCAACAGTTACCCCCGAGGAAGACACACATGAAGAATCTACCAAGGAGGCAATTTTTTTGGACCTGCCATCTCTGAAACACTGGGGACACACACCTGTGTCACAGGCCCAGGCTCTAAGCAGGGAGAGGGGGTGAGCAGGACACAGTTTTGCAGAGGAGTTGGAGGGCAGGCCCTGAAGCCTTCGGAGAGCGAATGCTCCCTTTCTTTATGACTTTGCCACCGCGGTGCCCACCCAGCCATGGGGGCTGCACGAGAGCATTAGCCTCGTGGGCAGGCCTTCCTCGCAGAGCGGCAGGTACCCGTGGGTTAAGATGATGAGGAATCCTGTGTCTCCTGCCATTTCCTAGTACGGGAGCTAATTTCAATGAGAGAGTAGCTTTTTTTACTGCTACTTCAGCCTCTTGTATATCATTTTCCCTTTTGATCCTACAAATTTATTACATGGAGAAATGAGCTCTCACACCAGCACCCTTTCTGAAGAAGACTGGTTTGTCTCATGGAATTGTTTTGGGACATCTACTCTGTAATTTAACATATCCTTGGATGCTCTCAGTGACACACATTAAGGGTTGTTACGGCTAACTTCTTACACTTCTTTTTGTCTTTGAGCAAATACTATTTAAATTTACAGAGTTGGTTTCTGCTGGCTACAAGTACTTGAATGTTCTATTTCTAAGAAACACCTTAAGTATTCCATTCAGTTTTTCTACTTTGTCGTCTTATAATTTTGCTTGGCTTCTTTCCTTTTCTGTCAAAGAGTATAATTTTCTTCTTTCTGTGCCTGAACAGTTTCAATTTAGGGTCTATCAACTCTTTTTTCTCTCTCATGGATCTTAGGTCTTTGACAAGCTTTCTCTTTAATATATAAGTATTTATATATTAACCCTCATTTCAAAATGTAACATCTCCATAAAAGCTTTTCTAAAGGCTGTTAAATCTAACTTTTTGTGAGGATGTTGAAGCTACTTCTATTAAATATTTATCGTGGGTTACTAAAGGTGGTCTTTCGAAGAACATCTCATCAGTCCTAGATTAAGTACATGCCTGGAATGAAAAAAAGTTATATGTATTTTTCTCCTTAACAGCAGTTATTTGTTTAAAAAAAATCTTAGAAAAGCAAAACTCCTTTTAAGTCCTCAGTTATGTATAAGTGTATAGCTAGAAATATACTTCAGCCAAACAGGATTTCTGATAGTTTATTCAGAATTATTAGAATGAGTTAAGATTGCAGCCATTCTGCTGAAAGATAGGAAGGACAATATATGGAAAATACAGAGAAAAATAACTCTGTCGTTTACTTAATGACTTCCAGTGATCTTTAGTATTTCAAAGTGAAATAGTAAGTGAACTTTGGAAGCTGATGCTGGGCAGAGTTTAGTAAAATCCTTGCTAAAATTTTTTGCTTAACCACCCACATGATTGTTCCAGAGAGGAACAGGGCTGAAAGTAATTGCCTTGCCAGCCCAGCAACCCCTGGCAGCACCATAACATTTCCCAGGTTCTTAGCTCCATGGGGAATGCAGTGCCAGGTAGCAACGTGGCCCAGCTGTGGCCACCGTAAGTGGTACCTTCGTAGACCGTGGAGAAGTGAAGGAAGAACGGACTAGCTGCTTTTACCTCTGGTACTGCTCGCCCTGACTTAAAACCACTTTAGACAAAACCAGAGTTTTGTCTAGGTCATCCTGACAGAGAACCTGAGAGTGCATTGGCTCCTATTCCCTGGAGCCATGTCAGGGCATGGACTCCACAGTCAGGACAGGGTGCTCGGGGATTTCTGTAGCAAATGCAGACTTTGTGCTGCTGAAAGCAGTGACAGAAAGAGAAATAATTTGGCCTTCAAAAGTACACAGTGAAACACTTCTGAAAATATAGGAGTTTCCTATGTGATACATATAGAAAATGAGTCAGGTTTGAACGTTTGCAACTCTGCCCTTGGATGTGCACATTTCTAATGAAATAAGTAATCACAAGTGGTATGAACTGACCTGTCTGAACCGATTTCAGCTGATTTGTACAACAGCAGGGAATTTTTACATCAGCTCTAAAAGTTAAAAATGCTTTGATTTTTGTACTGGGTTTATAGTTACAGCAATTGACAGACACCAAATAGAAGATGAGCTCTTCATTCGTTAATGTAGGTGTAGGATGTCTTTGTTGCCAGAAGTCAGAGGACCTATTGCTACTATATGGTCAAAGTACAACAACAAGGAATGTCTTCTTCTATGGAGAAGACATATTTAGGGATCAACAAACATGCAAGGAGAAGTATGGTTATCTTTAAGAAAACCAGCTTTGTGAAATGAATCAATAAACCAGCTTCATGAAATGAATCAATACATCATAGAATATGGCTTTTACCCTGAACATGAAATATTGCATTTAAACTTATCCAATAAATACAGCCCTGTATCTGTTCTTATAGAATTCACATTGTGTGCAGGGTAAGTGCATCAGCGTGTTTATGTGTTATTACAGGACGGCTGAAGAAGCGTCCATTTGTGATAGCCCAATTTTATGTCACAAACTGAGCTTTTTATTTTCAATTCGCAAATGCCAGTATGCTGAAAAGCTGCACCTGTAGCACTTACCATTTTAAACCTCTCCTCCTGCTTTAAATACTGCACTTATTTTTAGTGAAGTGGTGGTGAATCATCTCTAAATGTTCTCATGTGCCACCAAATCACCACCTGCGTGCCTGCTGTAGTCCAGGAGGCTGCAACAATCAGAAGCTGCTAATCAAACCCCAAGTCCTGCTGTGAAGGCACTCGTTAGTGATCGCTGTGGGCCAGGGGACTGTGCATATTATTTGTGTGCAGGAAGCATCAGGATTCGCTGTTCAATAGATTGCCACCTGCATCTTCAATAGCGAGATTTAGTCATAAGCTCACCAAACTTGGATTTAAAGCCACTGAAGTCTTCTTTCAGCCCATTTTCTTGCCCTGCCTTCCTTCTTCCATTAGATTTTTAGTCTAAAGACTTAACTTTTAAAAAAAAATTTATTTCCTTATCGTGCCTCCCCCATACAATAAAGTTCAAACACAGCGTGTTATAACTACGCAAGAGTTAGACTGATCTTTCCTACACATCAGCTTCATACTAGGGTAAGCTTATTTAAAAGTAAGTAAGCTTACTTAAAACTAGCTTACCTAGTAAGCTAGGTTTAGTTTAGTTTACATTTAGTTTAGTTTTAGATAGCTTAAACAAAGACAGGCTTGGTTGCTGAGTTTTCAGAGTCCACATTCTGAGTTGTCAGCTAGTTTTGAAAGAGCACAGCTCACCTGTAGTCCTCTGTCTGTAAGCAGAGCGCAAGGATGATGCTGTACGAACAGGAAACACACAGACATTAGACATTCAAAGAGGAAAGTAAAACCCCACCCCATGCCCCTCTGTAAGCGTGCCCAACAGATGCGGATTTCTCAGGTCAGTCTTATCGATGAACAACCCAGTTTTAATCTTGCAGATAACAAGCTATGAACATCAGGAGCAAAACTAGGGCTGTGATTCTTATACAGGAATTGCTGATGGGTCTGTGCCAGCAAAACCTAACTGCTCTGTGACAGCGCCCATGTCTGGACTCTAAATACTTCCGAGCGCTCTTAAAAGAGAAGCTAAAGTGAGATCTTCAACAACTGAATCCGGTGGAAAATTTACCAACCACTTCAGGGGTCTGAATTTTTCCAGGGGAATGAGCAACACACGCGGTTACTTGTACCTGTGACATGAGTTCAAGTAGTTGCGTTTTTGTCACAGTTTAAAACCACTGATTGACACGAGTGGTAGCAACTGGAGGAGTTCTATAGACTCTTGGTACTTAGAGACTTCTATGAAATAGTTTTATAAGATGAGAGACTGTTACAAGCACTTGAGAAAAAAAAAAAAAAAGACATTTGCCTCCCATAAGAATTTATGGAAGAAGGGAAATTTCTGTAAGGTAATACAAACTTATTCCTTTGTGAGACTTGGATTCTGCGACAAGTCTCATGTTTTATTATAACGTTTTTCTTCTGAACAGAAACAGACTGGGAAATAGATTCTTAATGTCAAAAAAATGTTATCTAAATATCTGAACAGTTCCAGTTTGTTATTTCATTTATTTATTCTGTTTCATCACTAAGCTTTTAATCTATAAAATTAATATGTAATATACAAGAGTAAAATGTACAGAAGTACCTCTAGATGTAATAATTTAAACCATCTGTATTCAGAAAGCAGAGATAACATGTTTAAAGATATACAAACATTGCAATTCGATTTTAGCTAAATTTCTCGATACCTAGAAAAAGAGGCTTTGCTTAATTATACTTTATTTTAATGATTGTGAAAATACCTTTTTTAGAGTTTGTTTTTGTTACTTTTTTAATTAAAATTATTTTGTAAATATCATTTTCTATGTTTTATACCTTAGAAAGGACATTAATTTGCATTGACATCAGCAGATACTCAACATAATGATTAGAAAGGTACTTTAGGAGGCTGGGGTGAATGTGGTCAGTAGTCAGATTCATCCTTCCAGATTACTGCTCCTGTTATTTCTGCAGTCTCACTGGCATCGTAGGAAGAGTTTTCTGGGGCAATTTAACCTGCTAATTTTCACAGAATTGGCTGTCAAGTGTCATCCTGAAGTGCTGACCATTTTTACAACATATAAAGAATGTTTAAAGTTAGTGCTAGTTCTTCTCCCGTTGTTAGGATAAGAAACACAAAACTCAGAAATAAAAGGGAATTCAAAATATTATGCCCAAATAGAGTATGAAGGCAAGGAAAGGTATGGTACCTCTGTGCTCCTAGGTAGCAAAGTGATAAAAATCTCATATTGGATCCAATTGTAGAGCCTTTTTTAGGCAAAACTGCCACTGAGGTCACTGGTAGTTTCACCTGCATAAAATTCACTATGATCACGTCCATCATGTGTTGAGCAGGAATTTCTGGTAGGCTTGATTTCGAGGGAAAATAGCAGGAGTGTAATATTGGTTTGTGTACCACATCACTGGGCAAGAGTGAACTAAACCCTTGTAGATGCTGCTGGGACTTCTAAGCTTTATTACCAATGTAAATTATGTACAAACATCTATTTCCATATGAAATGTACCATGATGATAGTTTAGAGCAAAGATAGCGGATAACTGTACAAAATTTGATACTTAGAAAATAAAATACAGTGGTCTAAGCTTTACCAATATTTTAACAATACTGTCAGATTTGTAGTAGAAAATGTTGTTGTAAATGTACCTTATAAGAAAATACATTTCCTTTTGCCTCTGTATATTAATAGCTTTGATTTCTATGTCAAAGCTCAAAATGAAGCATGTAATAAAACTTTTGTTAAAATCACTTTCATAATAAACGTAAAATGGAATGGATGCCCCTGCCTGCCATCTGTTTCTATATGTGGACAAGGCTCCACACACCAGTGTAATGTAGACACGAATCAGAACTTCTCTTTTTTTGATAACATTTACATATTTCAGTCTAATTTTCGTCTCTAGGCAACGGAGAGTTTTTTCTTTCTCATCAAACAACTGGACTTTGTGAGTGCTGGGGCAGTGAGTTATGTTCCTTCCAATTAGACTTCAAGGTGAGTTTTTCAGAACAAGAAGAATTCCTGGCTACAGCAAAACACCACATCACCAACATCCCTCCAGGACCTTTCAACATTTCTTAAAATAACTGTGACATTACTATGTATATCTCATGCAGTTGCCTTTTTCCACCCTCTCTGTTGAGAAGCAGCCTCAAAGAAAGAAGGGAGCTGGAAGTTCTCTTCCAATGATGGCCTGATTCACACCAGAGGCTGCTGAGAAGACCGGTGACTTCCAAACTCACCTGCTGCTTTTCCCAGAGAGGACCAGGACGAGAGGAAATTATACTTGCACCTAAAAGAATGATTTGAAGTGAGATTAAAAGTGTCCTTTTCCCCTCTAGCCCTGCTGTAGCAAAAGTGTATTTGCCCAGGCCCTCCTTGCTGCAGAATTTTATGACAGCTATACTTCCACAGTCCAAGATTACAAAGCAAGTAGAATTTGTAAAGTCATGGCCCAAGTGAAGCTCCTGATGCTGGTAATGATAAAAATGGATTACGACAGACTGACAGAATAGACTATCTGTAGTGGCATCAGTAGGTCAGTCAGATCTGATTTAAATCACCTTTAGCAGTTTAAGACAAAATGCAAGTTGTCATTGAAGGTACACAGCACGCTAAGCCAGACAAAAAGCACAGATGATACTAATTCAACTGCTAACACCTGGTAACAGGTTTCACTCATTAGTGCTTCTGAGCACAGCCTGTGGAGCACCGTTAATGCTACAGCAGCCCCTGATTGTAGAACAGTCAGGAGACCTCATACAGCAGCACGATGCGCGGCATTCTGCTGGTATTCACAGGTAAGCACTTTATCTTGTTAAGAGAAAGCATTTATAATGTGACATGATGCTCTTCTAGTTCTGTGTATATTGTAAATTATATAAATACTGTCAGTATGATGTGATGGTGTTGCTAACAGGTTTGAAAGTCATAAAGAGAGAAATTCTAACTGGCCGCGAATATCAGTTGCTGACTTCAGATAGCAGCAATCTACCTAGGTAATAAGGGCAGTTATCCTCATTAAACATCACTTTTGTCAAACTATGGTGCTCAGCTGTCTTTATAGCTTTAGAGCTTTAAAGAAGTAATAGGAAAATCCAGCTCCTATCAAAGACCAAAAAAAAATTAACTCAAAAGTCCTTAAAGGCCATTGGAAGTCGAATTAATTACTGGTGATGAAGTATCTGTGTACAAGGACAAAAAGCCACTACAAGTTTATTTGAGTACAAGATTCTAGTTTCCTGAAGTAGGCACTGCCTGGTGAGAATCGCAGAGGGGTCTGTTCTCATTTCACGTATTTCCACAACTTCCCAACAAGCTCACAAAACATAATGGCCTGATGCACAACACTCCAGTGTGACCCAGCAGGTCAGTGAAGGCAGACTGGGCAACGATGAAGAAAACCAGGGGATCAGGCCCAGCCAACGTGGGTTTAGGAAAGGAAGGTCCTGCCTGGACAATCTCATCTCCTTCTATGACTGGGTGACCCGCCTAGTGGATCTGATGGAAGCCTGAAATTGGGGCTTAGATGAGAAGAATAAGAGGAGTAATTTGGTGTAAACATTTTATCATAGCAGTAGGGAAAAGAGAGGCTGAGGGAGCTGGGAGAAGAGGAGACTTGAGGGGACCTTATCTCTACAACTGCCTGAAGGGATGCTGCAGTCAGGTGGGGGTCGGGCTCTTCTCCTGGGCAACCAGGGACAGCTTGTGACCCAACATCACCACATGGGCCAGACCAGGGCACTAAGTGCCACGTCCAGCCTCTCCTTAAACACCTCCAGGGGCGGTGACTCCACCACTGCCCTGGGCAGTGCATCCCAGTGCCTGAGCACCCTCTCCGTGAGGAAGGGCTTCCTGAGATCCAACCTAAACCTGCCCTGATGCAGTTTCAGGCCGTGCCCTCTCGTCCTGTCACTGGTTGCCCGGGAGAAGAGCCTGACCCCCACCTGACTGCACCCTCCCTTCAGGCAGTTGTAGAGAGTGATAAGGTCCCCGTGAGTCTCCTCCAGGCTGAACAACCTCAGCTCCCTCCGCCTCTCCTTATTAGACTTTTCCTACAGCTATGATAAAATGTTTATTCCTCTTATTCCTCTCATCTAAGCCCCAGTTTCAGGTTTCCATGCTTGGAAGCTCTGGTTTTGCTCTTGGGAAAATTATTTGAAAGCAAATGTTTTCTCTCGCAATGGATTACAGCATTTATTGTAAAATACAACAGAAATATGTCCCCTCATCTCCTTTTTATTATTATGTTGAGAGTCTCTTCTGTCCCTTACATCTCTACCTCTCTTCAGGAGGGTTCCATGACACTGCCAAAGAGAAAGGTTCCAACATCAAACAACAGAAAGATGGAGTGGGGAATGCACATCAGAGCTATCAGGATCAGCTACAAATATTTGGAATAAAGGCAGAAGAAACTGCCAGACTCACAAAACTTAGTAAAAGTCTAGTTTTATTTGTTGGGGGAAAATGCTGCTTCACATATGCTAACTCATGATTAATTCCTGCTACAGGCTGCTACAGGGCAGGAACTACATGAGGTAGTGGTGGATAAGTCATCAGGACTACTGTGACAGAGAGAGACAACAGCTGTATGGTTTGGCCCCCTACAGATAGTGCCAAAAGGCTAAATCTTCTTATTTTAGATTGGGGTAATGCTGGTAAGCTCAGCCTTGCTAAGAATATTTTGCATTCTCTGCAAATACCTATGTAAAGTAACCTATTAAATTTAGCAAGCATGTTACCTGAGTAAGGACTGCATTGTTCAGGCACTATAAATTAGTCACTCTTCCTAAGAAAAAAATCAGAATAATATACTGTGGTAACTTTTTCTTTACAAAGATTATCCATGAAAACCTTCTTTCATACTGAGAGTGGTTTCTGTGAGCTACAGCTCTGGCATCACAGGTGAGCTACACCACAGAATAGAATGACTGCTCCTGAAAGCCTCACTGCGCAGCTGGCGGCTGAAGAGGTGGTGGGAAAGTGGTGAGTGCTGGACTCTGCTCCCTGCTCCAGGAATTACTCGTGTGGTGGAAAACCAGCAAAAAAAGTGCTGCCAAGGATAGCAGCTGCGTAAGACTGCATTAGGTAACTGTTAGACAAAGTCAGCAAATAGCCCCCTTAGAGTTGCTTCTGTGTCTCGGTCTTACCTACTTTTAACCCCAGTGATTCTGACTGTGTTTTATTAGTACCCAGAGTTCATCAGCAACAGCATAGCCTGCTCCTGGACCTGCAAAATCACCTAAACAGCCTGGAACCACAGATGGCTGGCCAGCGGCCAGAACTCCTACCCAAAGCAAGGTGGAAGTGCAAACAAGCAGTGAGAAAGCACCTGCTTGCACTTGGCAAAATCAGGAACCATGCTGGAGCTGGATCACGTTCCCCTTGCCTCTGGACAGGGCATGACCACTGTGGCTCTACTGAACAAAGAAATGAAAATACATCCCACTTTTCTTGCTTGGTCTGTCTAGGGAAAAAAGACTGACTTTCTCTGTTTTTAAAAGTAATCCAAAGTTTGACTTAACTATAATATTAATATATATTTTCTGGGAACTTTCTTTTTTTTTTTTTAAGCCATCTGGCAAAAAAGAAAAGAAGTAAACAACCAGTTCAAACCAGCAGTAGTAAACACTCCCAACTTGAGACAACATTTGGTGTAGTGAGCTAAATCTATGCAAAAAAACAAGTCATGTAACTTGATATACTCAACATAGGCTGTGTAGAATCCTATCACGTTGCGTGCATATACAACATGCCATGAGGTACTGAGTCTACAGCAAAGGCAGAAAGGAGGGAAGGGTGCCACTGGGAACCTTTTCAGTAAGCAGCATCCCCATGAGGACTGGTAAGTGATCTAGTCTCCGCATCTTATACTACTAGTGGAAGATCACCATCACAACCATCCTCTATTTACCAGCCACAATATTAGCAAAAATGTCCTGAAAACTCAGAGTAGCATGGCAGGGAACCCAGTCAGGGAACACTGGAAATACAACTGTTTTTTGATCTTCTGCTGTTTAATCTGGTAGATCTCCTTAGCAACACCCTAGTAGAACCTTTATGCTGGGGAAATGTGGGAACTCAGCACATGGTGAAGCAGACAGTCTCAGGCAAAGAGGAAGATTTGCCTGCATTTACTATTCAGATATGCAACCTGAGGACTGTGCCAGATCATCAACTACAGAACAGCAATATGTAGTTACAGCACGTATGCATCGTTTTTAATATCTTTCTATGCTCTCTGTGCCTGGCCAAGATACTGTAACTCTTTAATATACAGACCTTCCCCCTGACAACTGTGATTACATGGACAGAGAGGTTGCTGCTCCAGATAATTATATAGGACACCAGTCCAGGAACACAAAACAGGGCAGGGCAGTGAGAAAAGAGGTATTTCTTCAATATGGCATTCATATATATTCTCTGCAGACTCTCTCCAGAGGAGGAGTGGCTGGAGAGATGCCAGGCAGAAAGGGATTTGGGAGTGTTAATAGATGGCCGGCTGAACATGAGCCAGCAGTGTGCCCAGGTGGCCAAGAAGGCCAACGGCATCCTTGCCTGTATCAGGAATGGTGGCATCAGCAGGAGTAGGGAGGTGATCATGCCCCTCTACTCAGCTTTGGTGAGGCCTCACCTCGAGTGCTGTATCTGGTTTTGGGCCTCTCACTACAAGAGGGACATCGAGGTGCTGGAGAGGGTACAGAGGTGGCTACTAAGCTGGTAAAGGGCTTAGAACGTGTCTTATGAGGAAAGGCTGAGGGATCTGGGGCTGTTTAACCATGGAAGAGGAGATCTGAGGGGAGACCTCATCGCTCTCTACAACTACCTGAAGGGAGGTTGTAGAGAGGTGGGGGTTGGTGTGTTCTCCCTAGTGGAGAGTGACAGGACAAGGGGAAATGGATTTAAATTGTGCCAGGGGAGGTTCAGGTTAGATATTAGGAAGAATTTCTTTGTGAGAGGGTTGTCAGCCATTGGAACAGACTGCAGGAGCTGAAGTTGGATCCTAGCTTGATATGAGGACAGGCTGGCAGGTGCAGACAGGAGCTCCAGCGACTCCAGATGATCCACAGAGGGAGCGACGCAGGCACTCCCAACAGCAGCAGCTCTCCAGCTCTCCTCTAGTCACAGCAGCAGGCACAGTGAAGCCCCCACCTGCGCTCCAAGCAGCTGCCAGCATCAGGCACCTGGCTTCGCTCTTGTAGCTTTATAACCTGAGTTGAACCCAGTAATGTTTAGGGAGTCTCAGGTTAAACTGGTTTAGGCTATTCCCTACAAAATCAGAGAAGGAATAGACTTTCTTAGAAAAGCCTTCTGAACAATCCAAGAGCAATACTGGGAAGCCAACTGGTGCTACAGGCACCTGCAAAGAGCACATTCCCCTCTTATACTGGCACATGTTTGAGGCCTGTAAAAATTTACTTGTCAAGTGTATTTAAGAAAAAAAAATTAAAATTTACTCTTTGACACCACACACAGTACCCTTTTTTCCTCTATGCACACAACTCCGAAGTTAGCCTGTTATGCCTTAACACGCCACCTGTGACCTGCTTCAGAGGCTACGGCTGGGGCCTTTCCAAAAAACTCCCGTCATGGTGAAAACACTGGGAAACTCAAAAAACTTGCTGCTAGCACCGCCTCACGAACGGTGACGTTTTTATTAAAGCTCAAGGGCAGGGAAACACAAAGCACAAGGAAAATCCACGCAGGCTCAGCAGACTAAAGGCCCCTCAAGCCCCCTTTAGCCTTGGGGGGGGCGACAACGGGCTCCCCTCAGCCTGTGGCTGAGCCGCCCCCCACGGCCCCTCGGGCACGG
>NW_009697326.1:127305-131524 GCF_000703405.1 Apaloderma vittatum | reverse complement strand
CGCAGGTGCGGGGCCGCTCCGCCGACAGCCCTTCGGGCGGAGCTGCTGCACCCGGGGCCGGTGGCGCCTTAAGCCCTGGTCGGGTTTAGGTTCCGAGCTCTCCGAGCTGTTTTCTCCTGCAGGTGTTCCACCATCGGGGCCCGAGCCTGCCTGGGGAGGTTGCAGTGGCAGGAAAAAGAGCGAAACTGGAGGTTTTTGGGCACTTGGCATTTTGTTTGGTTTAGTATTTACAGTGTGGTGATTTCCCCAGCAAACCTTACTTTTTTTTTTTTTCCCCTTCTTAAAGTTTCTGGGTTTTAAGGATGTTCATTTGCTGTTGACAAATCCATTTCTGCACTGAGGTATGCACAGAGGTAAAAAGTGAAACTTTATTGCTGGAATAAATAAGAATAAACTCAATCTACATAGTATGTTTTATTTTGTGGATGATTTGACTTAAATGCATCTTGAAGCTTCAAAGGGGTTTTTTTTAGGTTAATATATATTCTTCTTTTTTAATATGAAGCTTAAATGTAACTCATGCAGTGACACTAAATATCCAGTAATGCATGTTCTAAGGTTACAGGCATATACTAAGTATTATAAACAAATAGAAATTTGGGCAGTTCCCCAGAGAATCTGTCTGGTTCCATGATGCTTAAAGCTGAATGCACAGGAGCTTACAGAGAGATGGCACTTTTTCTTTTTTTTTACTTTTTTTTTTTTTCCCCTCTAGTTCAGAGGACCTTTCGTGCG
This sequence comes from Apaloderma vittatum, assembly GCF_000703405.1. Classification (NCBI taxonomy): domain Eukaryota; kingdom Metazoa; phylum Chordata; class Aves; order Trogoniformes; family Trogonidae; genus Apaloderma; species Apaloderma vittatum. The sequence goes on along the minus strand of NW_009697326.1, from coordinate 130,789 downwards.
GAGAGACGTTGTCCTTAGCTGCACTGGTTATGTCATGCTATTCCAGCATGGCATTACATGATGTGACTGATGCAGTCTCATGTGTCACATCACAGTGAAATCACTGGAGGGAAAAAGTTTTTTTGTCAATGGGACTTAAGGATATTTATCAAAGTTGGGTGTTTCTTCACGTGTGATATTTGTTGGTAAGGTCGAAGGCCCTTGACTGCCTTTAAGCTATCTGTATGATTTCCATGGGTATTAGCAGGTGTGAAACCACAGGTTGTGAGGAGATTGTGATTCGAAATAGAACTGGAAATCTCTTGTTTCTCTATAAAATGGGTTAGGTATGTTTCAAGATTGTTTTCAAAAGGCAAAGCATTGCAGCATCTCTGCAATCAGTCCTATTCTTTGCTGTACTCAGTCGAAGAGCTGGATTAATGACCTACTGATTCATTGTGAGAGGCAGTAAAAGAGCATTTGAAGCGATAGGCAGAAGTGGTGTTTCTGCTTGTTGTCTTGTGATTTTTATTTTTTGTCTTGGAATCACAAGGGACCTTGGCACAGAAAACAAATGTGGTTTTGCATTTGTCAAAAAATCTGCCTTATAACTCACTTGGATAATTCATTTGGGCATTCAGGTAGTGCTGAAGCTTTGCAGAAAGATTGAGTGGGGTACAGAGATCTGGTTTCTACTACTTTTCTGGAAAACCTATTTTTCATGCTACCCATCCTTTGGTGTTTGGGAAAATGTCTGACAATTAGGATTATTTTCTTTTTCTCTGTTTACATAGGATGCTTAGGCTTGGATTTTTTTGGTGTTTGTCTCACGATCAGAGCTTGTATAGGCAGCATGTGGCTGAAATGTGTAGTCTTATACTATGCTTGGCTGAGGCTGCTAAAATTTGGGTTTATTTTTAGCCTTTTTTAGATATGGTATCCAGCTTAATAAGTGTGCTTTATTGCTGCCTGCAATTGATTCCACCTTGCAGATTAACTAGGGAAACCATTTGTGTAGTAAACCTCTGCTGCTCAGTGCAAAGCTAACAATATGGTAGGGTGGTTGAGTTGCTAGCTTGTGATTTCAGATGCCATGTTATTTCTCAAGTAATAACATAATCTGTTCATTCACATATTCTTGTGCCCAGGATTTGGGGAGGTGGCATAAAATAACCTTATAAACTGAGTAGAAAGCTCCCTGGGTAAAGGACCCTAGAAGAATAATGAATTTGGCTTTAGAGCCAGGATTCAAGTCTTGGAAGACTGATTTTTGAGTAAGATCCTTGCAGGCTTCCGTTGGCATCGCAGTAGGCTCGACCCTGATGTACAATGCTGTCTTTTTGGGGTGGTTTTCAGAAAGAAGTCCCAAAGGCAAGGTAATGTGCTAAATGGGCATCTGCACATTTTGAGAGGTTTCGATGAAGACTGTAGCACAAACCAGATAATTATTGTATTGGTTTTGACTTAGAGCTCCTGGTGGTGGGCAAAAAATATCAGTAGCGATGTTTTCTTTCAAGCTGGTAAACCTCACTTTTTCTCTCCCCTCTTTTAGGTATTTGTTTGAATACATATAAGAAGATGACAGGCGTGCATGGATGATTTTACATAATTAACACCTGCTAGATTTGCAAAAGGCAATTATCGCTGTGAAGTGTTTACATTGATTTATGGGAGGAAGGCGGCCCAGGAGAGGGATGCTGATAATATCAACACAGTGGATTAAATGCACATTTACACCTTTATTGACATATAAATTATCTGTGCCAGGAATGCGCTGAAAAGGCTGCTGATGGAGCAATAATGTGGCACAAACTGCTGGGTTTGGATTCAGCGCTGTCATCCTTCTGTAAAGCACGTAAATGGAAACCTTCATCTGAGCTAAAATAGGATATAGACGCTTGCAGGATGGCTGCTTGTTAAGATAATGAGCAGTGATGGCAAACAAGAATTCCAAAGGACGATGAGAAACATGGACGAGGTTTGAAGGAATCCTCTTGCCTTTTTTAGTTTTTGAATTATTTTTTAGATTTATTTTTTTTTTGTCTGTACTATGGATTTTTAGGGAAAGCTTAAAGAGGCCAGAAGAGTCTTTGTAGCTGGGAAATGGAACCTGGCTCTGAATCCAGCCAGCAGCAGAAAAGGAAGCCTGTGACACATGGACTGGAGGATCAAAAAAGGGTAAGTGACAAAAGGCAGAAGCACTTTCTGCTTAAATTGCTGAATGAGATACAAGTGGCAGAAGAGCTCCTTATAACTCTTTTATCAATTGCAGTGGCTGCTTGCTGTGCTTAGTCAGCTGTAGATATCATCTCCTGATTATATACATGTATTTTTTCAAATGTTTGTCTTTCTCTTCAGGCTTGTTCCAGTGTATGGAGCAAAGATCTGAGAGAAAGGAAAATTATAATATGAGTGAAAGAAGGGAGAAATTTTGAGTATTTTGAGTAGTTGCTGATGAAGAGACTTACAGTGTAAATGAAATACAGTGACTTTTACTGAGTCTGGTCAGATTATTGATTTATTGGAACTTCAGCTTTATTGGTATCATTAGAGATGTTAAAATATTACTTTTTGGGGATTTGATGATTGAATTTGTGGACATGCTATGCACTTGTCAGTATCCTCGTTGTCGTGATGGTAGTGTTTGTATTTTACGGTAGTTTCCAGATGTGACTGACTTGAAACTAAACACATTCCACTGCATGTTTTGTTTTACATCAGCTGGCGGATGTTATTTTGTTTAAGTGCTTTGTGGAAGCTCGGTGTGGCAAGGTAGTCTTGTATTATTTAATACCAATGGATTGGCACATTAAGTTGACTTAAATGAAGTTGCCATCTCAGATAAACTGTAGCTTGTGAACAATTGGGAATTTAAAGTTGTTTTCCTGGTACCAGTCAAACAAACTGTAAAACTTGACATGTTTCTACTGTATAAATCATTTATATTGTTTTCCACATAGATCTGATGGGTGATAGAATACACTGCATGCTCAGCTTTGTGTGGAGAGCTCTTTTCTCCTGTAGCTTTTGCATATGATTTTTATTACAGTTGAAAAGTGAGTTGGAGAAAAAATTGACCGTCAGCTATTATTTTGCTGTTCAACAGCGCTGTCAAATTTCGGAGAGAGGGAGGTTTGCGACACAATTGCATCAGGTCTGCTGAAAAATGAAAGTTGTTTTCCTGACACCCTGTTAGAAATTTAAGCAACCTGGAAAACTTTTGAGAAATTTGAAAAAATGCAGCTGTTGACTTAGAGAGAAATGACATTTGGGGAACATTTATTTGGGGAACCAAATAGAAGTCCTAAGTGTATCTTAATTGCAGCAAGCATGATGTATTAACTGATAAGCTGCCAAGGTCTTGCTTCTAATTTTTTCAAGGAAGCATTTTGGGACTGAAGTAAATCAATAAGGGTTGAAACAAAATCCTTCTATTGACTTAATTTCTGGAGGCTGCTAGTCCACTTTTTTTCTCCTTAAGTGTACAACATGATACCTCGTGTAG
>NW_009697326.1:111752-127274 GCF_000703405.1 Apaloderma vittatum | reverse complement strand
GATGGGAAAAACATTTGGGACCTGTGACACCCAAGTATGCTGTAATTGTTCTGATGCACCAAAATTAATACGTGATTATGTCTGTGTCTCCTTGCTGATGGGTATAGAAGCCTACATCTCCCATCTGCTCCTGGCCCTGGGTATTTGGGGCACATGTACTATGGGGCCTCTGAATGTATAATATAACCCCAAGTGAGGCTTAGTGGCAGCTGGGATAACATCAATTGGTCATGCTTTGCTGACATTCATTTTAACTTGAACTCTAGCCGTCATGGAGATTATTATATTTATCATGATATATGTAAGATCCACTTTAATGACTCTGCATGCTTGAGTGCTCTCTCCCACTTCTGTTTGCAAAACAACTCTTAATAGAGTCTTACGTTTCATTTCCTACAGAATTTTCCAGGGAAAGTGTACTGACAAGATCTTTGCTTAGACTTGTGTTTACTGGGAAAAATCAGCTTGGAATAAAAATGTTGATGTAGATCAGTTGTTATGGTGGAATTGAACTGTAATATAAACTTGGGTGTTCTTAAAATTCTGAGGTTTCTGATTGGGAGAAGTGGGTGTGTGATCAAAGGCCATTAAAATTAATGATCAGTAGACACTTGTGTTATTGGAAATGGGGCTTGTGCTGCAGGAAGTAAGACCAAGCTCATTTTAAATTGGGCACGTGCATTCTCCTTTTTACAGCAGTGTACTTCATGAAAGTCAACTGTTGTTTAGTGTTTTTTGAAGCAGTAAGAAATCAGTGTGTATATGTAGGCTAATCAATGATGCATGTGGTGTGTCTTTCCCAAGTGAAATACAGAACGCTAGCTTTGCATTTGTGGTGTAGAAATCAAGGTTAATTTAATTTAACTTCTTTTTTTTGGCAAATGAATTTTTAGGTATCTCCTTAGTAGCTATATTGGTTAAAGCAAGATGAGATTTAGCATTTGTACTTATTTCTAGAGGTATGGAGAGTTGCTGTTTGTGTGTTGGCTGATTTTCAAGAATTAGAACCTGGTGTGCGTCTGACGCGGCTGAAATCAGTCGAGGCAGGTGCTTCGCACTCAGTGCTGTGTGCCCTTTCCAGGCTGGGTTTAAGAGGACTCTGGTATGAATGTTCAGGATGGCGTTGCATCTATCTGCATAAATTCTCTTGGCTCTCCTGGGAATTACATAGCCAAATTCCATGTAACTTGTAATATGTGAATGAAAAATTTGATCAGGTTAAACAGCCATGTCAGTGGACTGTCTGAAGGCAGTAGGATTACTAGCGTGAATACTAATGTGAATCAAGTGAGCAGGCTTTATGCCAATATATGACCTTTGCAACAAAGTCTTTAAATACCGCAGCGATACAGGTGACTGCTGTAGACTTAACTTTGTGCGCAGGTTATTTTTTTGATACCAAAAAATCAGTGATTGCTCATGGCCAGCGAATTAAGATTTTTATTATTTTTTCTTGAAGAGGAGACTTGAGGAATTCATTAAACCAGGTAAAAACTGCTGCTAAAATGATCTAGTTAGGTACATTTCAGTTGGCCTGTGCCATGAGAAATTTAGTACTGCTCTGTTTGCTGCTGGTGAGTGAAATGGAATATTGCTTCAGCTGATTTCCATCCTTCATTCCCGCTCTTCTTGAAGTCTTACTCAGTTCAGTAGCTCTAAGTTAGTGGGACAGGGTAAAGAAATGTGTGAGAGAAGTGTCTTCTGCTTTGCTTGAATAAACCCTCTTTGATAAATGACTGAAACAGAATTCTGAAATGAGTTTAGACCTTGGAAGGAGCTCTGTAGATGTGTATTTTATGTGTATGTGCTCTGTGGTTCAATTAAACTTTTGGCTCTAATGAAAACTTAAAACCACAAGATAAGCAGAGATTGATTTGTGCCTACCTGGCTTAGTAGGCGAGGAGGTTTTGGGAAGGATGGTCTGGGGTCAGTGGCACAGAAAGCAGTTATGTTAATATTCCACCTCATAGGGCTTAAAGGTGGTTGATTGCGTTTGGAGGGGGAGAAGGGTTGTGGATTATTTTGTTGTGGTTTTGGGGGTTTTTTGATGGCAAAAAAAATGTGACCCTGGACTTCAAAGTGTCAGCTCAAGCTACCCAGACGTGCTGCGACAGGTGATGTGTGGTGGATCTGGCACTGGACATTATCAGGCTGAGCTGATGGTGGTCTTCCAGTAGTTTTTTGTGTTATTTTTCTTTCTTCTACTTGATAGAGGACTTCCTCGTATTTTCCTTTCTTTTTTTTTTTAACGATGAATGTGCGAGTTGCAGTTTTATAGTGTTAAAAGCAGACTAACACTTTTTCATGGGGTGTCTACTCTCTTGACTTGTTTTTATTCAAACAGTCAGCATAATACACGTGACTGAAGCCATATGCTATAGCTTCCTGTTCTATTCCTGTTAAGTTTGTGCTGTGTTGTTATTTATAGAGTTCAGATTTCCTTGAGGATGCTTTGCTGTTACCTTTTTATCAAAGTCAGGTTAAGGAGCATAAGTGGTCTCATATGAACTGACCTTCTTATGTTGAGAACTTGTGCTGTTTGAAGTGGGGTAATGTTGTCTGAGCACCACATTTATTAGTAGATTTTTGTGCTGATACACAAACGCAGTTGATGGGTGCTGGGCTGTTGAGTCAGTGCGAAAGCACTCAAGTCTAACCACTTAAAATTGCAACAAGGCTTACATTACGAAATTACAGTGAGCTGCTGTATGGTGTTTTGATAACCACTAACCAGGCTCTTAAGGAAAAAGAAATGCAATAAAAATCCACTGAGCAAGAGAACGGAGAAAATGTCATAGCCTCTTCTTCATGTTGCAAATATTTAAAACCGTCAGTAAACATAACAATCTCTGTGCAATTTTAGTTCCTGGCTATGGGGCTTGTGGTTTTATAATTAACAATCTCAATTATAAGGAATTGTCTTGAAACCTGATATTCACAGATTCAGGTTTAATGATTCTCGCTACGTGCATGGGCCTCAGTGTTCTATCCAAGGCTTGGCTTTTGCTTTCAAGCATTCAAAAAACTTATCGATGTGGCACTTTGGGACATGGTTTAGTGGTCATGGCAGTGTTGGGTAAACAGTTGGATTAGATGATCTTGGAGGCCTTTTCCAACCTTAATGATTCTCTGATTCTATGATAAATTTTAACCGTGCTTCTTGGAACCTTGATGTTACAAGGTATTCTGTTCTTATTTTTCTTCAACTTTCTGGTGAAAGTTCTTTTTGTGGTAGTTTTAATGATAGAATTGCATGAGAAAGCGTGATTTTGTTCCATAGCCTCCCTCCAAACAATCATCCCTGGAGTCCATCCCAAGATAGTCAACACAATGTTAATTATGTGATACCATTGGATGGGGAGACCTCAGTGTAGATAAAGAAGTTCAAATCCTGATTTTTGCCCAATCTGGAATGCCTATGGAAATGTTGTACGAAAGAGTAGTTAGCACAGATGCCTTTTAAGAAGCAACTGTACAAAATCAGGTAGAAATGGTTTCTGTACTCTGAAACGGTGTTGAACATGGAGGAATTGATCCCTTCCAGTCCCAAAGGTGTGCGGATTAATGCTGACGAGTACTTGATGTAAGACTCACCTACCTCTGCTCTTGCCCACCAGAACTTCCCTGCTTACATACATGTGTATCTACGTTGCACCTAGTCTTAAACTGGTACTTTCTCCCTCCCTCTTCTCTGGTGTGATCTGCTCGAGTGTCTGGTGTGCTGACCTGCCCATGGCACTGATCACAATCCGATGTTTTGGGGGGAAACCCAAGCATACGATGCATCAGCTGGTTGCCTTCTGTGGAATCCAGCCTTTCCTCCAGCTGCTGCTGACAACTGGCTTTAAACCCCAAGTCATTAGGTATGATTATTGGGCAACTACAAATGTTCTTCGAGCTGTGAAATGCACCACATCGATCTTTCTTTCACAGTGATTTAACAGGAATGGCTGTATTTTCCTCGTTTTCTGTGACAGAAATGTAGGGAACCTGTGTTTTCTGTGCCCTGGGATGCGTTTGCCCTGATGTTCAGCTTTGGAGGCCAGCTCCTGCAGTCCTTACAGATGTGAGCAGTCCAGTGGAAATTACTGAGCTTCAAGTGAGTCAATATTGCAAATATTAGTCCAGTGTGGTGGTGTTCAATTAACAGGACGTGTGTGTCTCAGTCTGCAAAAAGTAAAAGTAGGTAAACATGAGAGGTTGTGCTTTTAATTATTTTTGTAGAGCAAGTGTGACTGTCAGACAGTATACATGGAACTCATTAACATCTAGTTTCTTGCACACCTCTTCAGAAAAATGCTAATTATTATGCAAATGGCTAGCCTCTGGCTCTGAAAGAATTGTCATATGGAATAATGTGTGGCCCATGATATTAAATTCTTCCAAACCTAAATAGCTGGGAAATTCATACAGGACAGTCAGATATTGACTCTCAGGAGGTCTGTGCCTGGAAGTGAATTTGATGTCCCTGAGGTCCACTATCTGTTTTGATATTCCTGGTGAAGGGAGTGGTAGGAAAGGGAATGGGGAGAAAGGGGGAAGTAGTGTAAAGGAAATGGTCTCTGTGATAATTCTGACTTATTTGCTAATTTTAGGACATACTGCAAAGCAAAGGGTACCTCAAGGGTCTTTCAGAAATGGAAGCATTAGGGAGAGACAGACATGCATTTGTTAGGATTTATTTTTAGGCACCAAGTGTTTGGGTTGTTTTTGTTTGATTATAGTCTGGTTTGACAGATGTGGTATGGGTTTATTTATGCTTGCATACTACAGCAATTCATAACTTTGAGAAAATTCATAACTTTGAGAAAAAAGATCTGTTGGAGCATGTTCAGAGGAGGAACACAAAGATGATCCAGGGGCTGGAGCATCCCCACTACGAGGACGGGCTGCGGAAGCTGGGATTTTTCAGCCTTGAAAAGAGCAGGCTTCGGGAGGACCTAATAGCTGCCTTCCAATACCTGAAGGGAACTGACAGGAAGGTTGGGGAGGTACTTTTTACAAGAGTGTCCACTGATAGGACAAGGGGAAATGGGTTTAAGTTGAAGGAGAATAGATTTAGATTGGACCTTAGGAAGAAATTCTTCAGTGCGAGGGCGGCAAGACTTTGGAATAAATTGCCCAGAGATGTTGTGGCTGCCCCCTCCCTGGAGGTGTTCAAGGCCAAGTTGGACGGAGCCTTGAGTAGCCTGATCTAGTTGAGAGGCGTCCCTGCCCATGACAGGGAGGTTGGACTAGATGATCTCTAAGGTCCCTTCCAGCCTAGGCCAGTCTATGATTCTATGAAGTACTGGTGACAACTTTCAGTAGCTGTAGTATATTCTTGAACAAAGAAGTTAAACTGCTGCATTAAGGCATAGATCTGGTACTACAGAGAACTTAAAAGCATGTTTACTGGTGCAGTTTGTGGCTCTATAAGAGGTTTCAGGGCAGATGAAGGAGCTTTTAGTGAGTATGAGAAATACCTGTGTTTTCTAGCTGTGTATTTCTCGTTGGAATGCACGTTGTGTATGCATTCGAGTTCATGTATTATTTTCAAAGGATTGCTAAAAGGAATATTTTGAATGTAACAGAACCTGGTAGTCAAGTCGATGTGTTACCAGTGAAAGCTTCCTTCTAAAATTGCTCAAGGTCACGTTGGTCTGACTCTGAAATGACTTTTAGGAAACTACTGGACTAAGTTATCTTATTTTTCCAACCCGACATCCCTTTGTAGTGCGGTATCTTACTATTATTTGTCTTCAAGATCGAGTCATAATTTCCCTTTTATGCACAGAGAAAAACTGGAAGGGATAGTATGTCGGAGTTTCTTACCTTTCTTTTCTGGCACTGAGCTTTCAGTCTGTTGGACAGTTCCCTCTTTATCTCTGCTCTTTCTCTGGCGATGCGAAGGAACCCAGAGGTAGGATGTGACAGAACCCCAATCTGTGGTGGAAAAGGGGTGTGTGCGGCGTCACAGGGGAGATGGAGCCGAGGGAGGTACCTAGAGCTTTCTGCCATTTCTCAGGAGCTTACTGCACCTTCAGCGGGAACCAGACCTCTCGTTGAGTCTACCGAGAGATTTCTGCGACTTTGCCATGGCAGTAAAAATCAATGAGAGGATGGTATTTGTGTTTTTCCTTTACAGAAGACTGTCATTCTTCCTTTAGAGTGGAATGATCTGGCTCACGAATTAGCTTGTGCTTGCAGCATTAGGAAAAAATAGCACGATACTGAAGACTGATTCCTTTTCTTGCTAACAGAATATGATGCGTGGATGTCTCTTGAGGCTATTGCACAGTGATGGTAATACGTACTCAGACTTGTGTAGTTATTTTCCAAGTGTTCTGCACTAGAGAAGGAGTTGTATTCAAGGGGGCTGAGGGGCAGGGGAGTAGCTTTCAAGATCTGATAATACAGTAAGTTGAGAAATCGATGGAGACAAGGTGAGCTTGTTATGAGAAGTCTCATTTATAGGTGGAAAACAAGAACTCTACGTGCTGCAAGCATTCAGTTTGCAGTTTATTTTCTGGAGTCTTTCAGTTCTTCGTTGTGATGACAGCAGCGACTATCAGATCTTCAGTAACTTGGAGGATTTGTTTTGGATAAACAACATGCATCTGAGATGACTACTCCAAAAATATAACAAGGCAGATGGAATTGCCTATGTTAGTTCAGTGTCTCTCTTTGAATTTTTCTAATTCAGATGCCTCGTTTCCTTTGATTTTTCTCTCATTTCCTTTGATTTTTCTTGTATCGTGTCAAACAAGGTAATGCATTTTTTAAAAGCACAATTTAGTGCTGTGATATTCAAAATTTTTAAGTATATCCTATGAACACAGTAGAAATAAAAGGTTAGACTGAAGAGATCACAGAATTGCTAGACTCTGGGTAGGGGAAGTTGGACTGTAATTAAATTTTCTATGAGATGGGCAGGAACTGGGCTTCTGTTCCATTATTGTTCCTTTGGTCTGGAACATGAATATTAAAACAAGCAAACAAAACCTAGATGATGCTAGTTCAGTTATTGAAAGCACCTCCTTTCCATATTAGCCTTGATCAAAATCAATATATTAGAAATGAGTGGTAGTTGCATCAGCTATCTCTTAGTTGCATAAAGTGGTGCTTTCATGTTATTTAGGCTGATAGCTCACAGCCTAGGGAATGGGAGAGCCATCAGCAAACACCAGAAGAGATCTTTCTTTCAAACAGGTTTCAAGTACTTGCTGAACTCTGTTGTTGTAAAACTCTTGTTAGTCTTGTGTGCTGGGCTTTGTTGTCTTTTTTTTCTTCCAAACCACCATCATTTTGCTTCGTATGCTGACTTCTGGAGCTCAAGCTTGGCAGTAGGAATAGGCTGTCTTCAAACTCCTTTTCCTCTATGTTGCGTGACTAAATGAAAGGAAGATTAGTTACAGTGTGTATGTGTTAGGACTGGACTAAAATCTTCATAAATATTTATCAGGTGGGAAAAATAAATACCTGGGTGCATCCTTTTAAAACTCAATTGATAGGACATAGTAGACCAGCTGGCAGAGGCTGAAAGTTGAATATGGGGGAGATTTTTCACCTTGTCTAAGCTATATATGAAGTGTGAGCGTGGTACAGCACACTAAGCACTAAAATAGATGGAAGCATGAATGGACAAGAGTCTTTGTAGATAGGCAGGTCATTGCTTTTGTAAGAGCCTGAAACTTAAAATCTTGATGATGGGTGGTCTAATGTCAGTCATCGTATTTACGGTAGCTGAATCTGAAGTGGAGGTGTTTGCTTTGACAGAATGAGCCAGAAGATACGTACTGCATAATGATAGTGTCATAGCTGTTGCTTAGGTAATTGGGGAGGCAATGTTGTTAAAAGATAAGGTCTTAAATGCAAATCTAGATAGTTCTAGTTACTCTGCTAGCTCGAAACCTGGTTTTATAGGGGAGTTCATGGGAAAGACCAAGAGGCAGAAGTCTTTGACAGTGTCTTATCTGTAAGCTGGGGTAATATTCATGTTCCAAAGCATTTTGGGACCTCCAAATGACAGGAGTGACATTAGCAGAAAATATGGGTTTCTTAACATATACTGTAATCAATGGCAGAAGCACAATGTCTTGTTGATAGTCTGCTTATCTGTCTTTATCTGACTTGCAGGTAATATGTTTTCAGCTTCTAGATGTAACTGTTAGATTTTTCTGTGTGGAAGCATATGTCTTTATAGAGTACAATAGTAGTTTCTGGTAAGTGGAAATAGTCAGAGGAAGGATGTAGCTCTTTGGTTCAGAAGTATGCAAAGGGCTGAGGTGTAAAAGAGAAATACAGCTCCTTCTCTCACTGCTCTGCTGCCGTGGGATCTGCGCTGCAGGTGGGTTGTGGTAGTTGACCCAGCCCCTGTGTGTTCCAATAGCAAGAGGCATCTCTGGAGCTCTACCACAAAGTTCAAACAGAAAAACTTTAACTGAGAGTGTGCAATATGGATTGGGCTGTTGGGTTTGCTGCTGCGGCAGCTTTGCATTTCAAGGACTAACATGCCCTTTAGATGACTCCTTCGGTGTTGCCCTGCACAGACGAGAATATCTGAGACACGCAGCCCCTGGTATTGGATTCCCCTTGTGTTGAGATGAATTTATTTTCTTTTGGAGGGGGATGTTATTTTCAAGTGAACCCATCTGGCAGCATGGCTCCCTGTGGCTTTTGGGCAATGTGGCTCCAAGATCCTGTGTTGATCTTGGGATTGGGGAGAATGGGAGGGTGATGGAGAATGAGAAGGTGGAGGAGAGCTGCCTGGTTCTGGCTTTTCGTGTTGTTGCTGCAAGTTCTTGCACTGCTGGTTTTGTGTTTTTGCTGCTGTAAGTAAAATGAAAGCTAGAAATGAATAATCTATGAATTATTGCAGGCAAGATAAGCAACACAAAAGCAAGTATAAGGCAAGTGTTCACCTTGTGAGGATATTCCTTAAAAATCAAAATGTATGCTTGTCTTCATTTCTTAAAAAAAAAAAAACCAAAACCCAAACCAAAAAAATCTAACCCAAACCCAACAACGCCCCCCAATACTCTGTGGTCTATAAATGACTGTTACTGTTCCATAAATGTTTCTTCATTTGTGTACTGAAGTACTGACAATTCCTGTCAGTACAAACTTTTGATGCCTTGTGAAAATAGTGACTGGGCAATGGATGCATCGAGAGAAATGTTGCGGAGAACCAGAGATGCGTGTGGAAATGGAGCTGAGCCCACTCTCGTGCTGCCTCGTGTTCTTGGGGAGCAAGGACAGACAAAGAACTGTCTCTAACCTGCATCAGTTGTAGGTAGTGTTGAACATGATGAAGCAGTAACGATTTTCCCTCTCTCCTTCTTTCTTCCCTTTAATTCTTCTGCCCTAAGGTGATGTATCATGACTAATAACACTTGCTGTGCAATAAAAACTAGTTACTCTGAAGTGCAGAAGGACTTCTTTGTGATCAAGGCTTTGGTCCAAGGTGTTTCGAATGTCTCTGAAGAGGTGTGTGTATAAACTAATTAAACACGTTAATTAGCTTATCTTACTAGGTGTCTTCAAAGTAAAGCTCTAATTTATTTCATAAATCTCGTGATTTTGCTTGAGGATTTAATGAAAAGGTCTCCTACGTCCTGCTTCAGTGAACTACACTAGTGGTTACAGTTGCAACTTGTACAGGAAGCCTCTTCAGTAGGTGTAGTTCAAATAATTCAGAGCAGAGAAAAGTTGCTTTATTTTTCTGTCATGAATCTTGTTTGAGTGGGAGAGTCTAAGCTAGGGAATGGTTAGAGGAGGACAGAGTCTCTTCTTTCTCAGCCCGGGCAAGTCCCGTGTGTGCCACAGTTAGTGCTGGTAGATGTACTTTTCGTATCGAGTAGTTGATCAGGCTCCCATCTGTTCTGGGGTCAGGAGGACAGACTCCCCAGCCCTGATGAACCTCAGTGTGTGCAATTAACAGCCTCTCACTGCATCAAGTGCTCCGGAGTGTGTCGTAACTGCTGCCCGCGCTGACCGGGCGGGGACGTGCCTTTTGAAGAGGGGTGATGTAGAGACTCTTAGTTTGGTCCTTGGAGGATAGAACAGGATGCAATTATCTTTCCTTAAAGCTTGCATGTGTTTTTCACAAGCGACGGGTGTCCAGATATCAGGCCCAAATTCTTTTGGGAGTTTGAAATGACTGATTTTCCTTCTGAAGGAGATTATGATGATGAAATTACTCTATTGCAAGTCAATTCCTCTAATGAACTTTAATGATATCTTTTGTAACCAATTAATATTAGTAATCTAGAGTGCTTTTTACATTATTACAGTTAATTTGAACTCTTACATCCATTCTTACTAAACTAGAAAGCAGTTTCCAACTTGGGATTTTTTTATGGTATCAGAATAAAATGATCAGTCTTGGTTTCTATTTAATGGCTGGGTAAAGACTGTTTTATTTGCAAATAGTGTATTCTGCTTTGCAGATAATGTCAAATATAACATAAAACAACATTGTGACTGTTTAATAGCCAAGTTTCATCCTTAACACCTGAGAGGAAAACATGACTGTGCGCTTCGTGTGTAAATTGTTCAGAATCAAGTCTTAGACTCTTAACTCGTTGTGTGTCTACAATCCAAACGCGTTGTCAGTCCCACATATGCTACGTTAACGGAGAACATTGTGCAGTTATACCCTTTTGAAACCAGGGCTTTCACGAGGCAGATCCGGGCTGTGTGTCAGATGTTTGAGATTGAACTTTGGAAGCCAAAAACTATTCATAACCATTGATGATAACTTAATATCCATGGTGTGTTTTTTTCTTTTTGGCCACCTGCCCAGGTTCTATAATGATGAGTAGTTATCTCTGCAACCTTTCATATTGTTGACAGTGATTAATAATGTGTTGTGCACACTTCCATTGCATCAAATACCAATTTTGGGGGTAATGGGAGAAGAATATCTAATTAGGGAACTAATGTAGTTCACACATGATAGTTCAAGTATTGCTTTTGGAAAAGCAAGGATGTTAGTAGTTTACAGCATGATTGTTAGGCAGTTGTGGGAGTAGAGAAAGAGATTGTTAGGTTAATTTCTATCAGTTTTCCAGCATCTAGTGAGAGAAATATGAGCATACCATATGTAGGGCCATATTTCATAGCATCATAGAATGGCCTAGGCTGGAAGGGACCTTAGAGATCATCTAGTCCAACCTCCTTGTCATGGGCAGGTACGCCTCTCAACTAGATCAGGCTACTCAAGGCTCCGTCCGACTTGACCCTTTTTCAAGGGTTTTACTGTGAGGAAATCTTCTTTGAAATCACTAGATGCCTCATACTCTTTTAAGTATTAGATCATAAAGCGGTAAAGAGAGCAAAAGTGATAAAGTTTAGCAAATGCTTGTAAAAAAGATGATTACAACTCAGAAATCTTGGGGTTTTTTGTAAGCAAAACTGCTTGAAATTCCCTGTTTGCACACCAATAAGCACCCAATCCTAGATAATTACTGCTCAGGCAATATGTAAATGTGATGGGAAATTAAAACGTGGGTACTATTGCCATACTTGGGTACCTTTTGTGTAATTACACTTCCTTCAGTTGCTATAATATTATTTTTTTATTGATGGCATTTAACCTGAAGCTTAACTTCTCTTTCTGAGAGTAGATTGCATCTCAGCACAGCCATTTAAGAGAAAGTGAGCTCTAAGTTGGGTCACCTATGCTGATTTTTCCACACCATTTTTTTTTCTTTCTACCATTTGTGTGATTGACTGATAAACTTCACCTTTCAGGATTCAGGGGTTGTTTTTTTTGTGATGTTACAGCTGCACTTTTTTTTTAATGCAGAGCTTGTAGTTGTTGAATGATTCAGATAATATCTATGTATATATATTAATTTCTATTCATGTGGCTAAGGCCTGACATACTTAACTGGTATTCTTTCTGGTTTGTGTCATGGGTACTTCATTAACCGTGTTGAATTATGCTATAAATGTTTGCAGGAACCCAGTGTTTGTAGTCATTCTCTGTGGGGAATTTGCATTGAAATTGATGGGGAATCTGAGTGTAGACAAGCTATTGCGTGGGCATCATCTGCTCTTTCAGGCAGGCAAGCTTAAGTGGTAGAATGTATGTAATTTTAACTGCTAATGTACTGCTGGGGCAATCAAGGATGCGATTCCTTCGGTGATGTAAGTGGTTAGGCGGGAGAGGATTGTCTGTTCACTCAGGAATAGCAGAGATTTTTATCCAGAAAAGCTCAGGCTAAAAGCAGGGCCAAGAGAGACAGTTCAGCAAAACTACATAATGTGGGATGACGATGAGAGGGATGCGAGGTCAAGGCAGCAGGATTGTGTAAAAAGCTTTTCATTTGTTACTTCCTCTTCAGTGTTCTGAGCCTATTATGAATGTTGTACTAAAGGTGACCTAAGTTTACTGTAGCTTTGCTGTATGCTGGGATATATACTCACATAGAGCTACAGAAACAGAGGGAATTATTTTTTTAAATGAATTTAAACAAACGTCACGCCACGGTGAAAATGCGAACAAGAAAAAATGATACAAATTTCTCTCCCTTTTCTTGCTGCAGCCTTGGCAAGGAAGAGTTGTTGAATAACGAATCTCATTTCACATGGAGAGGAAACACGGCTGGATTAAGTTAGTTTTGGAGAGAAACAATACAGTGGTCTTGCTATAAGTTACGCAAATTCTTATTTACTCTAATATTGACTATTTGGCTCTGACCTCTGTTTCGAAAGTATAACACACATGGAGAACAGAAACCTGCGTTGAATTGTGGAACCTGACAGCTTGCACCTCTGCCTATTGTTACATCCCACAAGCTTCATCCGTATGATTATCCGAATAGATGGCAAGATCTCTGGGACGGGCTCCGTTGTTTCTTTGTGGAAAGGTTCATAGCAAACCTAAACCATGAACAATGCAATGAAGCATAGTGAAAGAAAAGGGGGGAGGGGGAAAAAAAAGTTGAACTGCTGTTTTAGTTGGTTTTCAGTGGAGGGAAGGGGTTTGTAGTCTCTCTTGCAATCTAATTTGCCTTTTACCAGAGACTGCCAGCAGTGATATTAAGGCCTGTGTTATTTCCCTGGGTACTTGGAACTCATATGTCTGAATTAGACCCTTCCTATTCTTCTGTGAGTTTCCCTGTGTGATCAATAGAAGACTTTTCTGTTTAAGGTCTTGTGATTATGCTAATGCACCTTAAAGAAAAATGGATTTTCTCATCTAAGGCCTTGCGTAAGGGGCTTTATTTTGCTCTTTGTTCCTTTTAAACTTGTACTTGAAGTATCCTTGACATTTTAGACCCATGGCAAGATCCTAAAATGTATGTAGAGAATACTGAGGAAAGTGATGCACAGTGGTCATGCTTGCTGAAGACCTGCTAGTATGCAGATAGAAAAAATACTTTCCATAAAACACTGAAGTTTTCTAGTCTTGCATTTCCAAGGATGCACTTTCCCCAGCAGTACAGTCATTTGCAGTTAATAACTTCGAGGGAAGAAGTGCAGAATAACATGAGAAGTCCTGTGCATATCAGCCATGAAACAGTGCTTGTCTTTTCCAGCAGCGATACTCATATTATCATTAAATTACTTAGGGAGGGGTACTGTTGTGCACAGGAATAAGTCTGAAAGTGATTGAGGAAACCAGAATTGGCCTGTCGTGCTGTATTAGCAAACCGCTCGCTTGGAATGTGGTCCTAGGAGGCTTGCTGTAGTCTGAAATAGTCATACTCAGTTGAAGAGATTAGCAATTCCCTATGTGACAGGCAATTTGTGATATTGATTCTAACAGTTTTGGGTTTTTTTTTTTGTTTTCTTTTTTTAGTAATTCTTTGTTTTAGTGGATTCGAGGAGTGGGTGTGATGCCACTGGAAAAGGAGCACTGTGTCTGTTGCCAGTTTGAGCATTCCAATGGTTGCACTGGAGGCAACTTTCTTAGTAGAGAAACTTGTGTGCAGTAGTGTTCATAATAACGTTCCACATAAAGGAATCACTTTTAGCACTATGAGTTCATTTAAAGTACGCACTGGTGAGAGAATAGTGGAAAAGCCAATAGAAAGGAGGTGGGGGGGTAAAGTGTTTTCGACTTGCTTAACCTGTATGGTTGGCTGCTGAAATACCTGTCTTAGGCGAGAACAACTTGTATGACTTGTCCTTAAACATGCATTTTGAAAGTTAGCCTAAAAGTTTAATCAATTGATGTACGTTTTGATCATGCACTGCCATCAGATTCGGCACCAGGTTGCCGTGGCTGTTCTCTCCTGCTCTAACAGGCAGTTCTAGCATAGGTGTAGGGCCAGGGGTTGTGGGCTGCCCAGAGGAAGCCCCAGGAGGTGGTTTCTGGGCTCTCTGTTACACTATTTGATGCAAACATTGGAGACTGAGATTAGAATAAAACTTTTACCCCTCAAATTCTTTCTTAATTGTATTTTAGTTTTAGTGGATCATCATTCTAGATCCTTGAATGATGATAACCAGTATTTGAATAAGTAGCATGGAAAATACTAGAATGGTGTGTATAAAGATACAGGACTGGATCTAGACCCGCTTCATCTGTAATTGTTACTACAGGGTAACAATTACTATGAGGTTTGAGGCTACAAATAATCTAAAATAAGGCTTTTTGAGATATCTCTCAATTCCGTGGCTCAGTTACCTGGAATTCCATGGTTAGGTCATGGCAAGGAGGAACAACATCAGACTTGAATTAGCACTTCTCTTTCTACATCCCTTCATTTAAACCTGGTTCCTGCTTTGGATGTGTCAGGGTCATAAGTGCTCATAGGTGCGTTTAGCCTGGTTTCTTGGTGGAAGGGTTTTGTGGACTGATGGACAGCATTCCCGTAATCTTTGCATCAGATAAGTTTGACAGAATCTGAAAGTGTTCATAGAAAAGTTGTTTTTCAGGTTGAAAGACGTTACGTATGCAAAAGGCTTCAGCCAGAGATGTGCCTTTTAAACACTAGAAACACCAACCACAAAATATGAATGAGTGGGAAACTAAATTATTGTCGGGCCTCTGCCCATGGATATGGATAAAAATAGTTTCAGTATGTTGTGAAAGCATTGAGACATACCTGTTTTCTCTACTTTTGCCATTTACAGAAGCAGAGGGAGGTACTTGGAGAGGCTGTGTGCTTTTCACGGCCTGTCCTGTGGTTCTTCAGCTCTTCTTGGCATCCTTTAGCGATGTGCGCTCTGTTCTGACTGGCTTAGGGGTGATCAGCCAAGCAGCACAGACAGCCACTGCCTTCTCTTGGGATGGTTTCCAGCTCTTTGTTTTGATGGTGAAATTCAAGACTCTTGTCTCTTGAGACACTTATTCTTTTTGCTTGAACTGAAGGGTTAGAAACTTACTAAGGGAAGGAAGGGTGAATAGGCTGAGTACCTGCTTACAGAAGTCTTGTTTCTGCAAGAAGTAATCTGAAAAATTTTGTTCAGTGGTGCATCCAAGTCAGTCAAACCTTTTAGAGCTCATGTGAACTAATGAGTCAAGACTGGGAGCTTCAAAACTGACACTGTGTCATTAGGAATACTTTATTTTCCTTGACTGGT
>NW_009697326.1:90086-111721 GCF_000703405.1 Apaloderma vittatum | reverse complement strand
AGAGTTTTTTTGAAGATTTTTTTTTTTTTTTTCTTCCAGTAGACTTCATAAGAGCAGAACATCCTACTTCTAACCTTTCACTGAAGGTGCATTGTCCCTGTGCACTACAAGTTTTCTGGCCTGTGTAAATTTGTTTCCCAGATGAAATTAAAGTGGCCTTCTAGAAGAAAAATAAATGTTGGATTTTCATGTGATTTACATGATTTTTGTTAAGTGTTTCAAACAGTGCAAACGAATCTTGGTGACTCTCCATTTCCATGTGGACAGAGGAGCATAAGAGTCTAGATGGGCGGTCCATGTGATGCGTACATCAGGGCTTTCTTGTACAAATACAGAAGACCAAGATGTTGCTTAAAGATCATCTGGGTGGCAGGTAACGTGTGGTTTATTGACACAGAGAATGCTTTTACCAGCTGTTCCAAATGCTGGAAGAAACAATGAGCTTTTATGTAAAAAAAAATAAAATAATAAAAAAAAAATCATAGCTTGTTGCCTTCTCCTTCAAGTGTCACTAGAAGATTTGGACAGTTTCTCTGTGATTAATGTACCCACTCGTTTTAAAGGTTACAGTTGTAGTGAGAATAACACATTTGCCATTTAAGTTGGTGCTAGGAAATATGTCACCTCCCTTTTTTGATGGAGGACAGTCAGCTGAGTGTGGCACTAACAATGCCAAGGTCACGGGTTTGATTCCCGTTCGGTCCCCATGTGTTGCCTGATCTAGTCGAGAGGTGGCGTCCCTGGTGACAAGGAGGCTGGATTAAAATGATCTCTAAGGTCCCTTCCAGCCTAGGCCATTCTGTAATTCTATGATATGATCTCCAGTCACGTAAACCACATAGACAGTTGAGACAAATTTCATGTCTTAAAAAATAGACAAACTCTCAAATTGCCCTCATTCCCCCTCAAACTGAAAAAAATCTGGTATCCTTAATAATAGTTTTCATAGGTTTCTGCTGTGTAGTCAGTTTCCTGAGGCTGTTTCCATTAATTTTATTTAAGATTGGAGGATCAGTCCTAAAAGCACTTGTGCAATAGTGCCCGCCTTTGTGAAGAAATGCAATGGTGTTACGACTACTTCTTGGCTTGTACTTGGAATTTAGAGACTATGGCATGAGGTGTTTGGGTTGTGACTTCCCAAAAGTTTGAGGCTTTTTGAACCTTCCTTCTATACTAAATTAGCTCCTTATTTTAAATATTAGCACCAGCTGTATTAGTTTTCATTGAGAATGTGACTGAGGGTAATTGGAAGCTTAGGGTTCATGATCACTTTTTTAAGCTTCAAATTCAGCTCAGCCATGTTCTCAATGATGAAGAGTAAACCCAAAGCTTAAAAGGTTAAAATAAGTCATATTATAGTGGTCACAGATGTTTAATCAGATGGCAAAGTTTATTTATATAAATACTTCTAGCTCAAATGACAAAGTTGGAGAAGTGTCTGTGAAGTAGATCTTTCCTGCTATAGGCATTTTAAGGTAAAGAATATTATTTCAGTAGACGTTTTCTTATTTTCCAGCAGTTAGATATCTCTTCTTGCTCATACTGGTGGTTTGTGGTTTGGTTTAGGTGGGTTTTTTTGTTGTTGAGGTTGTTCAGGGTTTGTCAGTTGTGTCTTTTCCCATGTATGTTCCTTGCTTGGGTTAACACAGGCACAGAGGCTGCCTGGATTGCTTGGGCTGCTGCTTTCGGTGTGAGTCTGTGGCCTGTACACAATTATTAGCTGTAGAAGCAGACTAATGGTGTTATTGATAGTTTGGCTCATGGGGGATATGTGCAGGCTTTTCCTGCAAATAGAAAATTATTATAGACGTGGGAGAACCTGGAAGATAATGTCAATCGTCGCTAGTTAATAACAGTCTAGAAAGTAAACCTATGTGGGTGATTTTTTTTGGTGTGTGTTTTCCTGTCAAGTTTCCTGTGCTGCAACATGGATTTACTGTTTATAAAAGGGTCTGTCTGATAATTTAAGGAGATCAGAGTCTGTCTGAATTTTTGTTGGTGTGAGTCAGTCACTGATTTGGCTAACACTGGGCTTGCTTTCTGGCTTCAGTTATATGCATGTGTTTGCAGTGTCCTTATTCATAGTTCTTTTTTTCTTACGGTTTACGTCATAAATACCTATAGTAAGTTAAATTTGATTTCAGCCCTCAACAAGGACTAAGATTTCATCTTGCCACTTCTGTGAAGAATTTCCTGTTCCTGGGGGAAAGTAAGATACCTTTTCCTTCCTGGCTGTCTCTTTTGGGGAAAACTGTCACTCCTTTGACAACTAACCATTTAATTGTGACCGTGGAACAGGGACTCGCCTTGAGGATAATTCAAGAATCTAAGTTTCATCTAAAATTTCTTCTCTGAGAGAAACTCCTTGTCAGAATCAGACTGCTGCACTTCTGCGCTTATTTTCTTCTCTTTCCATATGGGCTGAATTATGAATTTGGAACACCTTCAGTATTCCTTTTTGCACAGCAGTCATTTAAAGTAGGCTAAGCGCCCTACTTAGTTTTGTCTTTTTACGCTTATTTAAGATAAGTTGTGTTTCTGTCTGCCTTAACTGTGGGCTTGAAGATCAAATGCACAGATTTGAGAAACCTCTGCCACTGCTCTTAAACATTGTAACTGTAGTCACTCTAACTGTCAAGGTAAAATAATTATTTCTCCTCACAGGAGTTAAAATAGCTGTGCTGCTGGAAAAACTACACACTAGAGCAATGTAATTGGTTTGGCACCTTGAGATCTCTGATTTAGTGAGTGCTCCCAGTTATGCCTCGGCAGTAAGGCTTTATCTGTATGTTAGATCCTGAATGTGAAATAAGTAGCCCTTTCTGTAAACACAAATAGATAAAATTTCATCACTTGCTACATGAAAATACCTGTACTGAGTTGCATCTGAAATCCAGAGCAAGTGGTTAAGAAGAAGATAAATTTTGAAGATGTTAGCAATAGCTTATGAATGAAAATGTTACCAGAATAGTGTAGTAGTCAAGGAAGGACTGTGAAAAATAAGGATGTTGGGAGCTGAAGATAAAATGAAACTGGAATCAAGGGCCGTGGAAATAATATTGGAAAGGCACAGTCCTGTTGCATGCTGTCGTGTTTTGGCATGGCCTGTTTCTGGCTGGTTCTTGGCTTGTGTCTGCGGTAAGACCATGAGAGTTGGGTTGTTCTGACCATCACACACCCTTCATGAGGTTGCTGGCCTTGACTTCCTTCTCATGGAGTTTGAACCGATCACACTTGCAACTTTAAGATGTAGTCTCCATGTTTAACACAATTTTCTGCTATGGACCGGTAACGTAATCCTTCCTAACCTGGCCCCTCGTTCTTGGCTGAGGAAGTATCCTACAATGTCTCGGCATTTAGAAAAAAATTAGTGATTTGAGGCATTTTGCAGCTTGTACCAAGTTCTTGATGAGGATACGTGACCAGAAGCTGGACTTGACATTGGATATTATCTGTAGGACTTAAGATAGTGCTAGCACCTAAAATTAGTGATTTGAGGCATTTTGCAGCTTGTGCCAAGTTCTTGATGAGGATATGTGACCAGAAGCTGGGCTTGACATTGGATATCATCTGTAGGACTTAAGATAGTGCTAGCACCTGGTAGTATCTACTACTAGTAGTATCTGCTGTCTAATCATGCAGAGTAGGTACACAGTGGACATCTGAGCTAGCCTTTGACACAGAGGCAGTTCTGGGTGAACACAGTGGACATCTGAGCTAGCCTTTGACAGAGGCAGTTCTGGGTAACACGGAGAGCTTTGTCTCCTGTTTACTGCTGTGTTAGCTTCTGTGTTGCAGATGTGTACACAGGTATTCCCCACTGAACTGGATATTTACAGTCCTGACGAAATATTTATAAAGCACTTGAATTCACTGCTCTCTTAAGAGCTTGGCACAAGCTGTAGGGAGGCATTGCTCCTTGGAGCAGTGGGCTGCCTCCTTCCTTGCATTTAGTGATTCGTTACATGTCTCATTTATGTCTATTGTATTAATAGAAAAGTAATTAGTGATACTGCCTGGCTTCACAAAATAGTTGGGTGTTTTTTCTCTCCTGTTGGCTTCATAAATACCACTCCCTGCTTCCAGGGGGTCAAGCAAAACAGCAATCCTAGCTCTGCAAAAGGCTTCCAGGGGGTCAAGCAAAACAGCAATCCTGGCTCTGTAAAATAAAAGATTCTCAATTTCCTTTTTCTTGTTGCTGTCTAGATGCTTACTCATTTGTTGGAAAGCATGTGGGTCTTCCTAATCTTTTAGACAAAAGTTTTCTGATTACTTTTTTGCTTCCTTTAGCTGTTTTTTTGGGGGTTTTCTTGTGGTTGTTGGTCATTTTTGTTGTTGTTGTTGTTTTTTTTTTTTAGAAATTAAAGCTTTGTATTTTCAGAGCACTTAAAATTGTTATTACTTTTTTGCTTCCTTTAGCTGTTTTTTTTGGGGTTTTCTTGTGGTTGTTGGTAATTTTTTTTGGTGTTTTTTTTTTTTTTTTAGAAATTAAAGCTTTGTACTTTCAGAGCACTTAAAATTGTCGCCTTCGGACTTTTACCCCGTATTTCAGACATCTCAAGCTTCCCTCTTATATATTTATAGTATAAACCCAGCAGTTTCTGAAAGAAAATGAACAGAAATGACACAGTAAGAAAACTCATGCTGTAAATTTTATTGTTGGTTTTGACCTCTACTCCTGGTAGAAACTGGACTCAAACAAGTTTAAATCAGGAAAAAAAGGACAAATGCAAGACAAAAGAATCTTTTGGGTAAAACTCTCCTAGCAGCCATCGTTTACTGATTAGTGGCTTCTAAAATGCCGACTTCATTATCAATAATGGTAACTGCTGAACATCCTTTACTCTCAAAATAACCATTACCACTTATCTCGAATCTCTTTGCAGATATATTTAGCTATTTAAGATCAAAATAACACTTAATGGGTTTAAGTAATCAATAGCCCCAAAGACTTCTGAAGATCTTAGCACATAAAATATTAATAGTTTGTATTTATCTTTTAAGAATCTGCTCAGCATTGTTAACACATTACAAAGTGCTAAGATTGCAATGTGCTTCTATTAAATGATGTTAAAATGCTTACAACAAACACAAGATGCTTGTTTTCAGTATTGATGTAAATAAATGGAGTTTCCATTCTGCTGAAGTACTTTGAAGTTCCCTGTTGAGTTTGATTTTGCTGACAGGCTCATTTTACTACAGGATGGAAAGGTACAACTTCAAAAATGTCATTTTTCTGCAGTCTTTTTATTTCAAACTAAATAATACTTTGCACCTGAGAATTTCTTTAGCACACTTATTGGACAAGTTGACAGAAAAATATTTGTTCAACTCAATTTTATTTAATCTGGGGTCATGAGTAAGATTAATATCCATGGTTGGTTAAGGCACTACGAGCTGTGTAGGAAGTGTTGGCTGGTGGGCAGGTTGACGACTATCCGGGAACAATTCTGAAATTCCACAGCAAATCAGAACTAATAACCTGTTGCAGCTATGAAACGTTTCAATGCAAATTTGAATTTCAAGTGGAATTCGGACAGGGAGACTGTGGTGGATATTCAGTGATGCTCTGCCTGCCCTTTTGATGCTGGTAGAAGCCATAGCTGCATCGTAGGACCGTGGTGCTTGGCTGCTGGCAGAGAGCTGGCTCTAAGTTTGATTTTGCAGAGACAACTTCTTAGAGTTATTTGAAATTGTAATAGTCTCCTGTTGCTGCTTATTTCACTGTATTCTATTGTCGTTTAACCAAAGCTGAATAGTATGTGCCTGGCGTGTAAGTTAATGGAAGTGTGAAGTGTGTTGTTCTCAAATTCTGTATCTTTGTGTATATGGAAAGAAAGTGGACGAGATGTCTGGAATTACTACAGAAAAATGGGCAAAGGGAGATGTTTAAGAAACAAGAATAGATGGGCATGTGTTACATTTCAGGTGTATTTGTTAGTTTTGCTTTGGAAGGGTAGATCCCAAAGTGTATTTAAGGGGATAAAAAGAAGCTCAAGACTTGAGTTTGTAAGGAATATGTCTGAGTCTCTACCCAATTGAGTTGTGGAATCAAGGGTCTTACTATGATGAAATCAAACTCCTTCCAATTCCCTTTAGCATCCCATGTCAAGTAAATGAGACTGTTTATGCCCTACTATAATTGAATAGTCCCTTTTCTGTATTGGAGACTGAGCATCTTAAAGGTTTGTTGTTTATTGTTTTGTTTTTTTCTCTTTAGAAAGAGATCTGCGTAAGCATTCAAGGGGAAATTGCTATTGATCAGAAGAGCGAGATATTTCTGTCTGGTTGGCTTTCTGCATTAGTATAACAGCTATTTTAGTCACATTGACAATTTTTATTTAATGGCCTCTCAATTGTCATGCTGTGTATGCTAAATGAAAGTGATTATGGTATTTTTGTTTCATGGATATTCAACTGCTTTCAAGGTGGAACTAGGAAAAAAAAGAAAGCCAAACGTGGCTCGACTGCACGAGTATTTGAAGATGTTGGAGCATATGGTGTGAAATTGCTGCTGATCTGGATGTCTTGGGTTTAAGCATAGAAACATCCAGATACTATCAGTCAGTACCTGCCAAAAATTGGAATTTAATGAGGCGAGCTTTAACTTGCATACCTAGCAAGTACCTGTCTCAATGTCACTTGCATACAAGATGAAAGATTTTTTATTTTTTTTTTCCTAGTGACAGATTTGTATTGAATTCTAATAGGCCCTTTAAGCTTTACCTTTTTTTCCCCTGCTTAAGCAATAACATATTGTTATTTATATAGTATTGTACTTGGGCAGGCAGAGTAGGAGAGCAGAACCCAGGGACTGTCCCATTGTCCCATGTCGATTCAGGAAGGCAGTCTGGTGTGTTAAAACATCATCGCTTGGCTGTGCAGCGGTCACGATGCCGAGTTGCTTTTGAACAGCTCTTTCTAGGAACCTTTAAGGGCACCAGCCAACTTTTGTTTTATCTGTCCTCTTTTCCCACCCCTTCATAAGGAAAAAAAGAAACAATAAACAAAAAAAACCCCAACATTACTCTGCCAGCTGAATGTCTCTCTGCCCTAACGCTTCCCTCCCCGCTCTGGATGGGGAACTTGGGGCTTGTTATCATCTCCCTCCTGCTGGCAGTGCCCTCCGAGAGGTTTTAAGCAGTGCCGCCGCGGTGCTGGCTGCTGCTGACATTGCTGAATCCTGTTATGACTGTAAACTGTGAACTGTGAAATACTGGAGGACAGAGGTTGAGAGACTATTCTGCTGTATCTACCTTAGATCCGGCTTTCCTTTTGATTTGGAGGAAAAAGGCTGGCTCTTCTAGTTTAAAAAGAGGAAAAAAAGGTAGAGGAAAAAGGCTACATGTGTGTGATACAGAAGTGGGTTGAATCAAGCCTCTAATAAATTTTCTTCCTTGTGTATTAGCTCGTTTCTGACCAATGTGCAGAGAACATAATTTTTGGAGCGTTGTAAGCACTGCGGTCTGTTCTGTTGGTGTCCATCCTCCCATTTTGCATTATCAAAAGAGGTCCCTTCTTTCCTAGCTATTCTCACTGCTATGTTGTAGTTTCCCTACCTGTACTGTAAGGAAATATTAAGTCATGCTTGCTGGAGGCCCCAGCTCTTACTTCTGCTGAGAAAATCCTCTGTTCTCTCCTAGGAAGGTCTACACAAAACGCTTCTCTTATTAAGTATTTTTATTTTTCAATTCTCTGGTTTAGCAGGATAACAGAACATCCCCAATTGTGTATTAATTTTTTTTTTTAACCACTGGAGCTTTTTGTGATAGCACTATGTATTTTGCTTCTGCTTTTCTTGTGTTTTTCTAATGCAGAGATACAAGCATTTTCTTGAGCTTCTGCTGTCAAGTCTTTCTGCCAACCTGTCTGGCTGATGAGAATCTCCTTCAGACCAGCTTAGTGTTTGTAAATAGGCTTGATGTAAGTCATGTCACAGTAAAAGTAATGAAAACCCTGTATTAAGTGCCGTGCTAGCTCAATGATCCCGGTAAGATTGGTTCATCCCTACATCAGTGTAATTTAGAGAAATAGCTGTGTCGCGAATGGAATTTAAACAAGAAGTCCCCATGGAAAAAGGGCAGTTAAATTAAAATGATGTTTAAACCAGAATAACACAGAGACGATGTCAAATATAAATCAGCTACACTAATGGCAAACAAAGCTAATTTTGGAAAGCATGGAGTGAGAAGGTCCTGCCTTGGTTTTATTTGTACCTATGCATTAGTATACATAGTTATATGTCTGCTGTATTATTCTTTCTCACCCCATGTGGATTTGATGTCAAGATAAATAACACATCTTTTTAAAGGTCAAAAGTCAGCTTGGCCATAAAACTTAAGAACTACCATGATGCAAGTGCAGAGTGAGGAAAAAAAACCTGCCTACAAAGAATTATTAGGCATTTATAAACTGCAGAATCTTTAACTCCATCATATTTTGATTTCTTGGGTTGTATTTTTGTGTTTTTTCTATTTCAGATATTCTTGTTAGAGCAAAGAGGTGACATGAATTGTTTGGTCATTAAATAAACGTATCTCGTATCTTAAACGTAATACGACCACCCCACCTCCAGATAAGAAATAGGAGACATGGGTTTGTCTTGATTGCTCTGAAGCAAAGCGAGACACTCTAAGATACGTGGAAAATACCTGCCCCAAGAGAAGGCATCCCTCACGCCTGCTGCGCTGGGCAGTTTGCAGCCCCTTGTTGTGCACCCATCTGTCTGCACGTCACTGGTGAGCAAGGGTGCGGGCAAGGACGGCTCTGATGCAGCCCTGTGCCAACATACACGAACCAATGCAACTCCACATGGAATTTTTGCCCTTGTTGACTTATATGCAGTGTTCAAGCCAAGCAGTTGGAGCTTCAGCTTGTGCTTGTGACTTGGAAGAATCTAGAAGTGCTGGGCTGCTGTTAGTATTGTGCTGGAGATTGGAGGGTCTCTGGGCTGCCGCATGGGCTTCTCAGCATGTCTTGTGAGCTCTTACTGGGCTGACTTGGAAAAAAAAAGCCATTAGGACTAGTCTTTAGGCTTCATCTTGCATGTAGTATGGGATCAACACCTCTGTCAGCACTTAGGATGGAAGACATGGTAGACCATACAGTGAGAATGTTTTGTTCCTTTTTTTGTTTTCCTGTATATTTCTTGTTCTGTGGTGTGAGTGATTAGATTGACAATATCTTAGTGACTGAAGGGAGGGAGGGAAAGTACGTTAGAGGTTTCTTTATTTATCAGTCAGGTGACATTTTGCTTTGTAAACCTTGCTCTAGACTTGGTATGCTCAAGACTCTAGGTTTAATAAAGCTAATATTTCGTCCTGTGCCCAATCAGAAGTGTAACTTCTCAGCTGGATAGAAATATTTCAATGAGTAACAGCTGAAGACACTCAGAATTTCTTTTGTATGCTCTTGGCTCACAAGTCCTTTATCTAGGCAGTTTTAAAAGACGCGTTTTTTCATCTAATGTTGTTTTTTGGTAGAAGCTTTCGGTAGAAGTATTTGTGCTTTAAAAAATTAAAATCTGAAAAGTGAACAGCTGCCAGGGGACTCTCTTCTGTGTCTTTCAAGCCTGATACTGATTTACATATCTCAGTGCATTCACCACTTTTTGTCCTTTTAGTTTTCCTTACTTGCTGTGCTCCCATCTTCTCCTGGATTCGTACGGCCATCGGCCCCGTCGGGTGGGGACAAATTGCTCAGGGGCCGGTCTCGGTCTCAGGCAGATCCAAGGGGCCGCTGCCACGTACCCCTGAGCACCTCCCCAAGGGCCCCAGTGCTCCTCCTGCTTGAACCTCTGTGTGCAGGGGGCTTTGCCGTGAGGCTACATCTGAAAGACTGAGGGAAGTTTTGATGCTGTTAGAGGAGAAATTAAGGAATAAATATTTGATAAATGTACCTTTCTGTAAATTTCAAGTGAAGCTCGTGCCTGGTGAGTAGCCTAATGATTAAAGACAAGACAGTGCGCTATGGGACACGGCAGCAGGATGACCTGAACTACCAGCAGGAGGCTCCGATGGATTTCAGTGCTCTTCAGCACAGCTTTTACATGGAAAGCAATTTAAAAATCCAAATCTGCCTCTTTGGCCTGAGTCTAAAGGGTCGTAAAAGCCTTAATTGCCAATGGCAAGAGCGAGGACTGAGGCCGAGAAGCTGACAGCAACTGGCAGTTTCTGGAAGGACGTTGGCAACTCCCGATATCTGTCTGTTTGTCTTGGGATGCTCCTTGTTTCTCTGGTGAAGAGGAGAGATGTGCCTCTAGAGGATATTTTTGATCACCGCCCTGACAGAGCTCTTCATACCACCCTGCAACCAAGGTTGAAATCTGGCTGCTAGTAACAAACAGATAATGGAGCTGATCCTTCATTTCTCTTGAGAGGGTTTGTTTATTTGGGAAGACTTCAACCCTCACTTCAGACTGCACCCAGGGAATTAATCTCAAATGTCTGGCCACTGGTGAGACAGCTGCGATGGCCTTATTCAGGGTAAGGAGGGATTTTTGTACTGGTCTTTTGGTGTTTAGTGGCAAAAGCTTGGAAACGGGGATTTTGAGAGAAAGGTCAAATAATTCCTTAAACAAAATATTAGATATGGGGAGAAACTGAGGGGAAGAAGCTTCGTAAAACTCGTTTTCCAGTGACTGCAGTGTCGGCACAATTGAGAACTATCCTGATGTTAATTTGAACCATTCCTGTTGGAATTTTACATTTTTTTGGCAAAATTCTTGGCTTGGGAGTAAGACATTCTGGTGCAGCAGTTGCGAGGATGACTTTTTTTATGTGAAGCTATAGCCTGTGTGGTCTACTTTTGCTCTTCCCTGTTGCAGTACGGGGCCTTTGAAGAGCAGCCTAGTGTTGTAGCGCTTCCCGAAGCCAGCGTTCCAGGCTGAAGGCTGTATGTGCCTACTCCGTGTGTACTTGTGACTTGCTGTTGGAGGAAACTGCTAGGGGCTTTGACTTGCGCCTCAAATTCGGGCTGTGGGATGGCTTCAGCTGTCCCACATGGGACATCCCCTCCATGGCCTTGCTACATGCCGGTAGATGCTGCAGAAGGAGAAGCAGGCTGAGATCTAATCTGGCTGGAGCTGAAATGCTTTGACGAACCATTTCCCTAGAGATGACAAGCTAATGGTTTGTGCACAAAGCCATGCAGCTTTTCCCATTTTTTTCAGAAATGAATAGAGCTGGAATGCAATCATATGCTGCATTGTGATAGCCTAATGCTCTTACAGAGCTGGGTGTTATTACCCGAGCTGCTTTAGTGGACAAATTAGACATGCAGAATTTCCAGATTTTACCTTATTCAGATTTTAATTAAGGTAGTGTAATAAGCTGTAAGCACATTAATATCAACAAAATGCTTTGTATTGTCTGTTAATATTCACATGATAAAGCCAGAAGTATTGTTTTCATACAAAAACTGGTGAAGCTAGAAATAATGGGGATCTCTTTTAGCAACTTGGAACATGCTTTTGAAATAATCCTGCATTTTCAATGGTAGATCTCAAAGAATAGCTGTGCAGCGGAAGGTGCTTTTATGGGATTTTTACTGTCACATGCATATTTTTTGTTTAAGCTTATTTTAAAAATTGATAGATTCATTTGCATTCACTAGCTTGGACAGATGGCGTGATCTGTAACAAAATACTCAACAGCATACTAAAAAGGATCACTTCAGCACCTCTCCGCTGCAAGCAGCTTTCGTCCGTCTCATGAAGGAAAGCTTTCAAAATACAACATCCTCACAGAGGCCTTGACCAGGTAAAAAACAAGATACCTGAGCGTTACTCTCAGGTGGACGTTTCGAGCAATTCTGCGTAAGCTGGAGTTGAGGTTGCGGTCACCCAACCTGGTACCAGCTGTACAAGAGCCTGCTCTTGTGTTGGTTTAAAAAAAATCTCTTCGTGGGAATAGGGAGTTCCTCACCTGCCACCGGGATGGCTTCTGCCTGCGGTTAACCCTGGGGCAGGAGATGCTCCAGCACAGTCTCTGCGCACAAATAAGTAACCGAGAGGGACTGGGGCTTCCCAAACCGCTTCAAAGCACTGGCCACAAATGGGAGTAGCTATGTATCCCGACAGGAATGTGGCCATCCTTTGATCAGCTGTTTTGGCTGTGTGTACAAAGCTAATTTGATGTAAATGTTATAGGAGTCTAGCTTATTTTTCATTTAAAAACATACAAACAAAACCTGCCTTTATCTTTTGATTAGGAGATAAGTGGTGGAAAATATAACAACTAATTTTTTTCCTCTTATTTACTCTAGTATGGTTTAGTGGTTTTTGCCATCTGGAGACCTTGGAATAACTGTAAATTTGGAACTGGTCTCAGTAACCTCTTTTCTGGCTTGTGAGACAAAATAGAGGTTGCTGTATCTCTTCCTCTTATGTGGAGAGCAGGAAAAGCCTGATGGCTGTAGGATTTTTGAAGGAAATTCTTTGGAGTGGACAATTATTTTAGTAATAATTGAAATGTGTTTTAGTAAAAATACTGCTTGAATACTACTAAAGAGGATGCCTGTAGTTGCAAATCAGGGAAGTGTTTCAGATACTGCCAACTGAGCAAAGCTGCAATATGTTCTCAAAGTCAAGCTGTGTTTTCTCATTTTTGCACATCATAACCAGTAATAAAAGTGTTTGGGGCTGAATTAGGTTTTGCTTGACTTCTGAAACCTCAATTGCTTTTCTATTGTCAGGAGATGCACCAGGGCAAACCAACCTACAGAAAATAAGATTTCAGGAAGGTTCAGTGCAGGGATAATTACGGAACGAACCACTTGCAAAAGTCCCAACTGGTACAGCAGCATTTTGAGAGAGTAACTTTACTCCTCAGAAATGCTTCCTAGTATACTACAAGCATTAAAGAAAATACTTTTAAAGTCTTTAAAGAAATGGTTGTTATTTTAAAGGTATAAATCAGCCCTGGAGAACTCACACAAATTTGTATTTTCGCATCATTTTCTCGTAGTCTGTTTTTGTGAGGATCAGCAGATTAATTCTCAAATATTTATTTTGTGCTACTGAGAACTGGCAGCTGTTGCTCATCTTCCAGTTCAACCTGACATTTATGCCGCTAAACAAGGTGTCTCATGAGATACGTCCTGAAGTTTTTCTATGGCTCTAGATCCATATGCAACGAGGGTTATAGGGGTGAGCTGCCCAGTGCAGCTGGAGCAGCTGCCTGTAGCATGAATCTTTCAGGGTGAGGACTTTATGGGATTCCACCCTAACAAGATGATGATCATTTTTGCCATTCTGCAGCCTTGTACTCTGTGTGCATCTTGCTTTGTGGAGTTGTAAGCTAGAGATTCAGCCATGCGGTTGATCCTGCTTGTATGCTTTAATTTTACTGAAGTGTTATGGCATTTGGACTGTTCAGTTCATTAACCCTTTGGTCAATGAATCCTGTGACTGATCTCTCTATTGCTGTATTCAGATTAGTTGCCTGAGCTATAAGGATGTTTCTCTTAAAAATAGCTAACTTTTCAGATCTTTTATACCTATTGCTTTCAGTTCAGTCTAAGAAACTGGAGAACTCCCACATCTTTCCCAGAGTGTTTTTTAAAGGATTAGCCCAATGAGTATCTGGGTTCGGTTCTTACTTGTTTGCAGAATTCTTGTGTGACTGAAGAAAGTTCTTTATTCTGCTGCATCTGAGTTCCCAGTAAGCAAACTACGTACCGTAACCCGGACTTGCCCATGCTTATAGCTGTGTATTGCAACATAGTGCAAGATGTTTGGCCGTGGCGCGTTTTGTCACAGATTGATTATCAATGCCTGATCCCTTCTGCCCCAAATTTGAGACCCCCTTGCCTTTAGCTTGTATATATAGTCAGTAGCAGGAGACAAATGTGGACAACAGAATTTTGCAGTCTTCACCTGGTTTAGTGCTGTCTAGAGTGCTTGGGCATTGGCCATTCCTGGTGCTTACATACCCTATCCTTGGGGAAGTTCATTGCTTTGCTTTTTTCTTTTTCTCGTCAAAAATGCATTTTTCACTGCTGCTTTTACCTGTTTGATATTGCTGACATACTCTTTGCATTTCAACACAGTTGCAGCTCATAAACCAGCCTATTGAATATTGCTTTTTCAGAGTATCTTCTTGGTAAGAAAGATTTGATAATCATTTGGTGGTACATTTCCAGATGAACATATCGAACAGCCCTTAATTTGAAAGCCCATCTAGGTCATCTGTCATCTATTGCTGATACCCACATCAGTGTTATTTATTTATTTATTTATTTATCGTGGTCCTTTTGATAGCTGCAATTGCAGCTCCTGAGAAGCATAGTGGACTGAAGGTTTCAGCATTTCCTTCTGCAACCCAAGAGAAATAATTTCCGATGGGTACAGCAAGCCATGGAAGAGCCTACCTGCTATTTAATCAGAGGCTTCAAATTTAATTTATTCTAATATAAAGTCAGAACAACTTCTCAGCTGTTGAAACAATGGATCTACAGGTGGCAGGGTAAAGTTATTGTCCATAACTTGCTTTGTGAACAGTTGAGCTGCCTTTATGTCCAAGTCTTTTATATATTCCTGAGTGGGCTGGTGCTTCTCAGATGTGGCCACCTCCTGCCCAGCCCTGCCTGCTCCCAAGGAAGCGACTGGGCTACTGCTGAGCTGTAATTTCATTTACTGTGCCTGACGGTGACTAAGGCCACAGCAGCTTATTACTACAGTGTATTATTATAGCAATAATAACCTGGTGATTTTGCTATTGAAAGCTGTGGGATTAGTGCTTTATGTGAAGAGGAGCTATCGTGTTAATGTAGTGTTATAAAGTCGTGGTTAGGCTTACAATTTCCTCTCCTGAAGGGGAGGAGGCAACTGTCCTGTAGCCTGGAAGCATGTGATGAAAACCTGGAACTCCCACCCAAATACCTGTGAATTAATTACACTGTCGTGTTCTGATTTGGGAGTAAGAGTCCTGTATGCCTTGGCTAAACAACGTGTCAAAGATGAGCCTGGCTTCTTGCCGTGTTCCGCTGTAGATCACCGAGATGACTCCGCTTTATTCCCTGGTGTCTGTGTTAAATTTCTCCTCTGCAAGCACTCGGCAGGGTAGATCTGTCATGTGTGTCTGCTTTATTCCTGGCCTCTCTACAAAAGGCACTGTGAGAAGTAAGAGATGCTCAGCGCCCTGTAAAGCGTGCCAGGGTCAAAAATCAATGTTAATAAATTATCAATCGATTTGACTGGTCAGAAGAATCAGGATCTTTAACTTCTAATTAGTGACCTTGATCCAAAAGAGAACATATAGGTTGAAATAAAACATGTGTGTCTCAGCCAGATGGAGGCTGTGCTTTTCCTGTCTTAGGGTAGGCAGAGCTTGTTTCTGCCCTCATTAAGTGACACAGAAAATGTGTGTGTTGGGCTAAAATACCTTCAAAGGAGCTGGGGTGGATGCAATATTATACTTGTTAAGAAGAGCAAAGTGTGAAGACGGATTGGAGCAGTTACTCAAGATGGATTCAGATTATTAAGTAGTATATGGAACAGACATCAACAAAAATAAGATGAATAACTGTAGGGATACCCTGGCAGTGATTTATTAGACCTTCAAGCGTGGTAGACTGCTAATCATCTCCCATGGGGCGACAGGCTGATCCCCTTTGGAGGTTCACAGGTGGGTCAGTGACAGTGTCAGCAAATGTGCTGCAGATCTCGTGCCCCTTGTCCGTTCCCTGCCATTCCTGAACTCCGAGTATCCTCTTGATGCTAAATGGGGTAATAATAATGATAAATATTTTAATTTTTTTCATCAGTGTTGTCATCAGCTTGGAAGTAGCCCTGCAGATGGCACAGGTGGTGGAACCACAGTACTTTGTTTCCTGAAGAGATCTAAAGGATATTTAAAACATGCTCTCTGAACCTTGCTGTAAAAGTTACGCTTGAGTAACTGTAACATCTAAACAGTGCATTCACTTTAATTCTCACTGACTTTCTATTTGAGACTTTAAAAATTATAGTTGAAGATGATGATTTATGTCAAAATCTTCAAAGAGAGCGAGACCTTCTGGTTTGGATTGTAATAATGCTTCTGAGTTGTAACCACAGCAGGGATTTTTGTTTTAAGTATTTACTTCTGTTTTCTGTGGTTTGTTTTGTTGGTGTTTTTTTTAAAGAAAATACCTTGCATGTGAAATGGCCATCTGAAGCTGGGCATAAGTCTTACTTATGAATTAAAGTTGTCATTGTTATACTGCAGAGGGTGTTTTTAGCAAGGCTTGGGTTGTCGGCGGATTTAGAAAAGCTGGAGTGTCTCTGAACTGGTGCATGAGCTAGTCTGTGTGCGGGTAGCACAGCCTGCTCTCGGGAGGTTTTGAAAATGGTAGGGTGTGAGAGATCTCTGGCATGAGCACCCCTGAGGACAAGGTCTTGAGAATCTGCTGGGCTTCACGTTCAGCTCCGCTGGAGAAGCGGTGGGGTTGACCTCATCCCGTCAGCGCTCATGCGACGTTCTTCTAACCCGGGTGCAACAGTGGGTGCCACGGCCACAAAGCTTTGGGTTGTTCTTTGCCAGGAGGAGATTTGTGGTTTGAGGTTTGCGTTGTAACAAATAAGAGTTAGTAAAATCAAGCTTTTAACAACCATTGAATCTTGGAATATAATACAGTTTTTCTTGTCCTGCTGCTTGTTTATCAGGGACTTCCTAGGAGTAGGTATGAAGTTTGATTCCCTCCACTGTAGCTGTTTCTTCTCTGAAGTACAGTAAGACAGTGCTTTTCCAGTGCATGGAGTTTGTTTTTTTGTTTTGATATTATTATTTTTCACCTGCAATTCGTGTGTCAGAACTGGGGAGAATTTTTCTAGCCCTTAATTGCCTGAGGACTGCATTTGAACCTGCTCTCGTGCACTCTGATGTAGTCTTGAGGCATCAAAGTCCTCTGTAGCTGCCAGCAAGGGAAAGGTTATAATTTTCAGTAACATGACATTTTATGCATATATTTGCTGACTCCTAACAATTTTTATCAACTAGATTATAGCTAGTTATTGTACATGATACATATTTGAGTTTTCAGCAATTAAAAAAAACCCCTAAAACCAAACAAACCTGGGGAACCAAACAAAATCCCAACACAGAAGACTTACTCGTTTCCTTCATGAAGCGCAGATACAGATACTTGCTGCATTGCGTGCAGTTCAGCCCATCCAGGACACCAACGTTAGATGCAGAGTCTGATTCCAGGTATCCTAATTTTAATGTCACCATTGGGTACGTGATTACTTTTGTGGCTCAATATTGGAAATCAAAATGTCCACATTGTTTGCTGGGGCTGTTGGTGGGCAAATGGCAAAGCTGTGATTTTGTGTGGCTGTAATTAGTTGTGGGTAAGTTTGTTACTGATGTAAATAATCTTCCCAAGGAAGAAATGCAAAAAAAGTCATCTGTCTTGTACCAAAGAGTACGTATCATCTACCCCTGGGCTCACCAAGAGCTGGGGAAGAACCTGGACCTCAGAAGTTCTGTTACCTCGAGCAGAGTTGACACTTCTAACCTTTAATTCCCCCCATCTCCTGTAATGTGCTTTTACTCTCTTCCTGCTGGCAATGTAGACTTTTTTTTAAATTTTATTTTTTAGCTAAAACTGTCTTGCAAAACATGATGGTTGGGTAAGACGCAATTTTGCTTTAATTATGATAAAATTACTTCATGAATTAACTGGAGGATCTCATGGGACTGGAATCTTTTGACACATGAGAAAATTACCTTGCTTTAACAAGCCGCTTCAAGCATGCGAGGTAATATTAGCATTTTTCAGTTATAGCTTCAGGGGATTAAATAATAAGGGGAAGTATTGTACCTACAATTATATGGTGTGCATGTGTGTGTAAAAGTCTTAAAACCAAGTAGACACCGAACAAATCGGTTGAACTGGTGAACCTGTGACATTTTGCAGTGCGAGATGGGATTTTTTTCTTTACAAAATGGCTTTTTAAGATGATTTTTTTTTTTCAAGAAAACCTGCAGATATCTGAAGAATTTTATTTCATGGACTTGCAAAGGTCGGTTTCCATTTGGATATATTCGGTAAAAAAGCATCCTCAACCCCATGCACCTGTTTCATGTAAGGATAATGACCTGAATGTATCTGTAAAGGGAGTGAATGATCATTTTCAAATGTGCTATTTTGTTCTACTTAGTTGAGGTAGCAATTGTGCTAAAGTTGGTAATTTCTTGTTAAAAGCTGTGTTGTGTGATTGTGCTTCTCACAAAGTACATGTAGTGGTGCACGCTCTGCCTACAGGTCTGCAGATAACAGATAGGAGGTGTGTGGTGTAGTCTCCAAATGATGATGTCCTTCTGTTTGCATGCTTAATGCCAAGCATGTTTTTCAGGTGTTCTGTGCCTGGTGAGTTGAAATCGTTCAAAACTCTGTGGAGTTTGAAGGTGTTAGTTGCTTAAAAAACTGTGCAAGAAATAGCACAACAACGTGTGTAAACGTGCGAAGGAACAGGGCAAGGGGAGTTGTGTGACCTCCACGTGTGTTTGATTCGACGTGGGCTTGCACCTGCGTGACCCTGCAGGTTTCAGAGGTTGCCACTGGCTTCTGGTACCAAATTCAGTGAAGTGGAAAATTGACAATAAGGGATTTAAGCTATTGTTGTCATTGCCCCGGCTGTTTGGTGGTTGGTTGTCAGCAAGATTTATTCATGCTCTACACAAAGCCACAAGGTAACAGTAATTAGCGGGACCCAGAGAAGTTGGAGGGGATTATACAATGATGTGAAACAATGTAACAAAAAGAAATTGCTTAAGTGTTAGTTCTAAAAGGGTGCAAAACCCAGGCTTTATAGGTTAGTAAATGGCAAATAATGTGATTTTTTAAAACAGCCAATGATAGAAACCCAGCACTTTCACCTAGATTTGAGACTAAATTGTGCCAACAAAAACAATGAAAAGTAATGCTTGTGTGCAAATGCTCTCAGGAGGGCAGAATTGTTTTTTCACATACTTGTCATGTCCTATTTTAATCTAAGATTAAATGCACACTAACCATTACAACTATTGTGCCGTAATATAACTTGCCTCTCTACATTCACAGTCCAAAGACTAAATGAGGTGGGTAATCTTAGCCCTAAACTTTTCTGCACTGATGGAGTAATGCAGTAGGTACTGCTCACTAGACAGTGTAAACTGCAGCCTTCTGCAGGCAAGATCAGTTCAGGTTAGACAGTCTCTTGATTGTATATGTCTGAACCTGATCAGAAAGTTGGAAAAACTGTTTAGAAAAAAAAAGCATGTTGTATGATTATTTTGTTTGGGGTTTTTATGATAACTGTGGAGATTACTGAGAGAATTCATATGGAGGAAGAACAAAGCCCTGCACTGTGGTTGCCATGTAAAACAATTGTTCAGCTATTTTCTTTGTACTTTTGAATTTCCTTCTATTTGTTGGTTGCCACTAAAGATTGGATGGATGCCGAAGGGAGCTTTATGCCATGTACAGATTCAACCCAGGGCTCTAGAAGTTTGCAATCAACCCAAGTAAATAATCTGTTACTTTGGATAAATATTAGCTCAGACAGATTAAAAATGCATTTTTCTGGTGTGCATTACACTCGCTCTCACAAAATGGTATTTGCTGCTGTTATTGCTCTTGCTTGTAGCGAGGCATCTGTTCCTCATCTAAGTGCTACCACTCAACTCCTGGTCAATTTAGAAATAACTTTTCAGGACTTTTTGATGGAACTACATTAAAAGAAGCCCAGTGGTTGAGCTGAGGTTGGTTGTGCCTGGTGCTGTACTCCAGGGCAGGGCTCCCCAGCGAGGAGCAGGCAGGCGGCATTGGGCTGCCCTTCACCGTCACCGACCATTCCACCGCCCAGCCTGGCTGTGGGTTATGGAGCCTGGAACCCACCACTGCCTCTTTCACGGTCACTCGGAGCTGGGTTGAATGACTTTGTACCCTCTGACCTGGCCTTCCAGGAGTTATGAGTGACAAACTCTTTATTTTTTCTTCTCTGACTTGCTTCTAGGCGTATGTGTGCAGTGATGTACTGCCAGCAAGCACTGGGAGCCTTTCCCTAGTTCATCTGGGTTCCCAGTGCCACGGTGACTGGCTTACTTGGCAAACAGATGCTTGAAGCTCTCAAATTGTGCTGTGACTTTTTTTTTTTTCTTCCATCAGTTTCTTATGCTTCTGGAAGGGACTATGAAATTTCCTATATACTCTAAGCTTGCATCAACTTAAAACTGACCTTCCTTACCCTCAGTACATTTTTATCGTGGCTTAATTCACCCATCCTATTTGCTGTTCAGCCCCACAACATGGAAAAGATGTGAAAGTACAAACAAATCCACCACATTATGTGCAAGGGTAGGATGCTTCCTTTGGGGGCTACGCTGGCTTTTGCTGCCTTAAATTTATCGGAACGTCTGGAGGTACATGAACGGTGTTTGGTGGCATGCTGCAGTTGAACTGTGTTCCGAGATGAAGTTACATAAGGGATTTCTTAAATCTGAATTCCTCATGCTTAGGAGACATCAGAGAGTTTTAAATTGGGTCCTGGCATTGTGAAAGCCGCATTTTTTGTATGTATGTTAATGAGAGCATTTTGATGGTAATTCTGTTGGGGGGATCAATGATTAAAAGGCCTGAAACGTGACCTGATATATACAATTCTCTGCAAAGACTCCGTGACGTTTGTACTTGCAGCAGAACCGGCCCATGCCAGAGCAGCATTTGGTGTAACAGCTCAAACTTGGATCTTGTGTCCCAAGACATCTTACAGTGTTTGACAAATTAATAGCTGTTTTTAGTGGCCATAGTGTCTTGACTTCTGGTGGTCAGAGAAAGATTGCCTAAAGTTGCTGTTTGAGCACCTAATAATTTGTGTGTTTTCTTTTTTAGATTGAGTCCAAATCTTCCTACAAACCACAACTTGCATTTTCAAACTAATCACAGTCACTGCCAAGTAATGACTCGTGTGCTATTTTACCTGTGCCTAAAGGAGCTCTTCCCTCCTCAGGTTAATCATGGAATTAGATTAATTATACAGATTAGACACTAACCCTGACTCATGTAACTCATCACTTCCATCATAGCTGTCTGGAAGGGGATAACTGAACTTTTTCCAAGCTCAGTTGGAACCAACTGAGATCTTGCGGCACGAGTCACTGCCACACTGAAAACTGCCTGGAACTGTGAACTTTTAGTGTAGAAAAACATACAATGCGTAAGCCCTGTGTATTTCTGTTCCAAATTATGTGTCTCCTACCACACCTTTGCTTAATCAGATCGCGTTCTTTCTACCCGGTTATGGTAATGGTGCTTGGTCCTGGTCGGGCT
This sequence comes from Apaloderma vittatum, assembly GCF_000703405.1. Lineage (NCBI taxonomy): Eukaryota > Metazoa > Chordata > Aves > Trogoniformes > Trogonidae > Apaloderma > Apaloderma vittatum. The sequence goes on along the minus strand of NW_009697326.1, from coordinate 90,427 downwards.
TTGATGTTTCTGTGTTGGTTTTGACTCCCTGTACAGGAATGACACCTACAAGCCCACTTGGGCAAGCAGGATTTTATTTTTTGGTTTGTTTTTGTTTTTTTCGCCCAGCCTATGCATGGAAGTATTTTTTCAATGGAAGTTTGTGTAAATGAAGGCTTTGGAAAACCAATGCCAGAATTTTCAAGTACAAGTCCCCGAGATGGATGGCGGGCACTGGTGGAGGGGCTGCTGCTGTGCCCTGCTGCCGGGCTGGCTGCCATCTCCCTCGGCTGGGCACAAGAACTGGTCTTTGTTCTCAGCCTGTCTGCGGGAAGGGTGCTGGTCCAAGGGTGGGAGGAGCA
>NW_009697326.1:79605-90055 GCF_000703405.1 Apaloderma vittatum | reverse complement strand
AGCCGAGGGCTTCAGTAGCTCCCTGTGGCTTTTGCACCCTTGTGCCAATAAAGCTATTGCTGATGCTGGGTTTTTGGAAATGACTGTTCGTAGCATGTGGTATATTTCGCTATTTCCACAGGATAATGTAAGATTGTTTGGTTCGTTGTTTTGTGGTTTTGATTTTTTTGTTGTTGTTTTTTTTTTTTTTTAAAAAAAAAAAAAACCCCTCCACAGCACTGGAGCATCCAGGAGTCTTTGTGTGTGCCTTCTGAATTGTGAATCCCAGGAGCCCTGTGTGTGCATTCAGGGTCTGAGCTGGTGCCAGGAGACCTGTGAGCTTGGCTCTGCCCATGGATGAAATCTGGTGTCTTCTCAGGAGTTGTACAAAAAATAGTTGTGCAGCCTCTAAATACGGCAGGACTTGCTTGCGCGTAAAATCAGGAGATTAAAGTCTGAAGTAACCAAATAGGAAATCAGGCATATTCCATAGATTGTCTTTTCTTCTGTGGACACATTTGTTCCACAACTAAAAATCCTTTGCCAAGAATGTTTCACAAAGTATGTTTCAAAAGTCAAGTTTTGTGTGTTTAATATCTAAACTGGTTTCAGGTTAGATGATAAAACTTGCCTATCTAAATCACTTCAGGAAGAAAGGAGGGATAAACTGTGAAATAGCTGTACTTTTACAGATGAATGGATTTCTGAAGTGCAGTTTGGTATCTCTTCTGTTTGATTTTTCTCTAGCTTATGTGGAGACTTTATTTACTCCAGTTCCTACACGATCATCTGTTTCAGCCTCTTGCTGAGTTAAGTTCTGTCAGTCTTGTGCCTTGTCATCTTACTCTCGTTTTAAAAATCTGGAGGAATGGAGCCCTATTAAAAGCTACCTTGAAATAGGAGCTCTGAGTGTTTGTCCTAATTATTCACAGTAAAAACTATGCCAGATTTCTCTTGGTACATGTGCCAGACAGGCACAGACTGTTGTTATTTGCGCGCTGGGTAGTATCGGGGTGCAGCCGGCTGCGTGACTGCTGCTCTGTTACTTGTCCAAAAAAGGTTACTCTTCCCTTTGTGTCTGTGCCCTGGGAAGTGTAATTAATCCAACCTGAATTATCTGCTTTGCCTTGAGTTCATATTTCTTTAAGTCAAGTAACAAACAGGAGCTGTTCACTGATGAAGTAGATGTGCAGGCGTGTTTTAGGCTTGGAGTGTGGGCATAACGCGGGGATGGGAGGAACAAGGGAGAGACGTTTCTGCTCGGAAAATGCCACCTGCTTGTGTGGACCACCTTAGAAAAGACAGATACTGCAGCTTTTCTCAGAGATTTCGGTTAGTAATTCCCCAGCTCCAAAAAGAGATGCTACAACTGCAAGGCTCTAACTCTGTTGCGCACATGTGAGATATAAGTAATATTCACTTTGTTTATGGTGGTGCGGCAACGTGTATCTCCATTTATCTCAAGTGTGTGTGTTGGGTGGTAAATTACATTTATTTCTCTAGATTACTTTTGTATTTTGATTTCCTGTTAGATTATTCTTTGTTTCCCACTCACCTTGGTCTTTCTAGCATCTCTAATTTCTAACCTGAGGTGGTTTTACTGCTGTGTGGCAGACCAATGTTTATTCCTATCCTGTTTCTGTAGTTCATAGGCTCTTGCTATTCAAGTCCATAAAGCAGAGGAAGAGGAGAAAGCATCCATCTGGCCTGGAGCCGAAGGCTGAGGTCCAAAGATTGGCATCCTTGCTTGGGAACATACGGAACAGGAGCGTGTTCACTCCCCAGCGCTGGAGGAAGCAGCCAGGAGAGCAGCAGTAACGGGGCTGGCAAACGCCGATTCACCAGCTGAGGGCAGCTGCAAGGGCTGAGCCGTGGTGTTGGTGAGAGCCGAGGATCAATATCTCTGCAGACCATGTGCTGTAGTTTGGCCGAAGGGGAAGGGGAGTAGCAAAGAGAGAGCTTGCCAGGAAGTGGAACAGGGAAGCAGATCAGCCTCGTTTCCTTTGCTGGTGCTGGTGTGACTGATGAAATAAGAATGTGTCGTTTAAGTTGAGTGTCAAGTTGGGTGCAACATGAAATGTCACAGCATCTCGCCCTGTCTTTTGCTATTTTACCCTCTGCTTTAGTGTGCCAGAGTGTGATTCTTGGGTTTGGTCTCTTTTAGATTACAAGGCCTTACCTAGGGTGAGACACTGTTGCTCTGTAGCACTTGGAGAGTGATGGATGCAAAATAGATATTTATTTTTTTTTAAAGAAAAATGAACAGAAAAACAAGTTTTTTGCCTTCTCAGTATTTCTTTCACTACAAACATGGCTTCAAGGCCATAAGTTTCCTTAATATCTGTGGGGAGATTATTATCCAACAACTAGATATCGCACTGGTCAATTATAATTTATTACTGCTTTTAGATGGTTTATCGATTATGAGGAAAGGAGTGAGAGGAAATAGCTATGGTCTTCGAAAAAAAACTAAACCAACCACCAGCTCTGTAGCACTAATAACTAATGTCCTATAACACTGCTGTTCAATAATCCGTAGCGTCCTATTTAAATGATCACTTTTGTACTTAGAGTATCTATTTTGAGCCCTTGCCTGGAAGGAGGTAGTTGCTCACTGCCACGAGTGGCGTAGGGCTTGGAGCTGCAGTCGTCCCAAGTAGATTGGTTTGTCAGGTTTGGGGTTTTTTTGCTTATTTGGAGCGGTTACAGTATTCTGTAGTAAATTCTTTTGTTTTGTGGTCAGGCAGAGACAGATGATTAGTGGCTAAACAGGTATTTACAGGAATCATCAATAAAGACTTGCTGAGGAGGAGCACAAAGAATGAGCGCTAATAATTATGAGTGCTAGTATTATAGCTCCAGGCACTGAGAATTTCTGATATTTTCTGCCCATTTGTTGTTTTACCTTTTTTTTCTTTCCCTTTCTCCCTAAACTTCTTAACTGCCTCCTCCTCTCACTTTGGTATAAATCAGGACTCAGTCTTTTGAAATGGGCAGACTGAGGCTGGCCTAAGACTTGTGTAGGAAATGTTTTAATCCGGGTAGGATATGTTGCTTCTAATGGGAGCCCTGATAGTAGTAGGGGAGGAGCAGCTGGGACCGGGAGGAAGCGGGTGGCCTGCTCTCCTGCCAGCTGAGCAATTCATCTGGCAGCTCCAGATCTGCCAGTTGGAAATGTCTGTGGGAGAGGGTAAGAGAGGGTGATGAGCAGGACAGATATCTTTGCAAAGGTCTGTGTTGAATCTTGCCTTTGGCTTTCTAAGTGCCTGCTTTAGAGACATGCTTACTGCAGGCGGAACGTTCTGTCTTGCACTTTTGAACATGGGAATCCAAAGCCATTTCTACTGACTTTAGAAAATAGTTTGGCCTCTTTTTATTGAAAAAAAAGCCCAACTTTAAAATGCTGAATTTGGTATCTTATCACATTAGCTAGCTGCCTTAATTTGACTTTGCAGGACAGTTTCATAAAAAGCGGTTGGCTTGTTTCTTTTCTCCTTTCAGATCTGGCTCTTTCCATGGAGTTGCCGTGCTTTTGTCCTGTAGCCTTCCTTGCATGCCGGGTAGGGGATAGATGGAGAGGTTTTCATTCTGTTGTTGCTTTGCTGCTCTTCAAGGCATTGATGATGGAGCACGTGCGTGAAATTAGAAAGAATTCAGAAAGTGTACATATGCAAATTCCCTCAATCACTTATCTGCGAATTTATTGTTTTAGTGTTGTGATCTCATGGCTAAAAATCCATTTTCTCCTGTCAGTATCATTTGTTTCCTCCATGTCGAATGCCACTTACATGTGGCAGAAGGCCACTAATGTCAGTTAGATGTAGTGAACCTGTGAGGAGATAGTATTTCAGACAAAGCAGCTTACAATTCATTGGCTTTTTTCGTCTTATAAACCATATTATTATTTTTCTCTAGAGCTGTTGAAGAGAAGGTGAAAGATTCTGCTCAGCTTCCATGAGTGCGGTCATGCTGAGAGCAGATGGTCCCTTCTTGGAAACGGTCCCAAACGATGGATTACTCATCTGATGCAGAATGATGCACCAGAAAATTGCAGATTCATTGGGACCACTCTTTGGCTCCTTTCAAAGCTTTGATTCTTTTAACTTTTTTTTCCTTGTTTTTTTTTGTTGCTCAGAAAACCTTCAATAAAATAAGCTCAGCCAGAGCCATAAAGACATTTATACTTGAACAGGCGAAACTAGTGCAGTGCATCTGAATTGTGGGGAGGGAGGACTTTGGAAGCACGGTTTCTTGTTTTGTGGTTTAAAACAAAAAAGGGAATCAATTTCCATTAGGGTTGTGAGTGGAAGAGCAGCAGCATGCAAGTGTAGTAGACTTCTTTGGCACTTCTCAGTAGTATCACTTACTAATATTTGCCTTATTCAAACTTGCCATCAGGATCATTTCTTATATATGTATTATTTCGTGTTTGCATGTGATCCTCACTTTTAAGCCATGTTAACAGGAAAAAAAAAGCGTTTGATGAATTCTGATACAGGATTGAAGAATAAAAAAGCAAGTCATGAGAAGCTGATTATTATTCATTGTAAATGTATTCAGTGAACCAATCGTTTTGGGAGCTAGTGGCTCAGGGTGCCGCAGAAACTAATCTGGCAGGAGTATTTCTAGCTAAGTCCCTGACTGATACTGAAAGATATATTATTTTTTTCCTTCGAGTCTGTTGCTCTTATTTGTCACATTGTTTCTCAGTGTTTCCTTCTCTGCAGACAGCCCCATACCTACCGCTCACTGTGCAGCTGTCAGTGAAACGGCCCCTAATCCGTCTCGGAGAGCGAAGAGCTCCCTTTGTCAGCCACTCTGGTGTCACTAAGGGATGTAAATGGTGTTTTCAGCCAGATGGAATTACTCCTCCAAAACGTGTTGAGTTTCCACTGGATGAGAAGGGCAGGAATCGGCAGCAGGTTTTGATGAAAATTGGATGAAATGACCTAGGCGGCGGAAGAAGCAGATGTTTAACTGCATATTATCTGAAATTCAGCCTTTGGCAACCTGGGGTTTGGTTGTGCTACTGGTGGCATGGTGGGGTTGCTCAGACAGGGTGATGGTCTCCTTAACGTGCTTCACGGAGGACGGGAGCAGGGCCCTGTGCCTGGCTTGAACGCTCTCGGGGCAAGGGGGTCTGGGCTGGAGCAGCCCCGTGTCCTGCAGGGGGCCCGTGGTGGGAGCCAAGCAGGAGTTCGCAGGGTTTTGGTCCCCCCTTGTTCATACCTGTCTGCTAAAAGCATTTTCATTTTGCAAATCAAAGGTAGAGAAAGAGTAATGGCAGCCTGGAACTGTTCAGTGTTGGTTTCCTTGTTTCCCCGTTCATTTAACGGCTCTAATCTTATTTGTCTGTGGAGACCAATTTACAAAGAGACTTCACTGGCTTTCCTGAAAGCCCCTAATTTTCCCGGGAGCAAGGCCCTTGAATAGTTTCTGTTGGTGTCGGGGTGAGGCAGCCTTTGTTGTGCCTGCACAAACACAAGCCAACAGGCTTCATTTTACTTTCATTTACCCCAATTTAGCTCCATTAACTACAAGAGGAGTGACTCTTTTTGCACCATTATAAGTCAGAAACAGATTTAACTGTATTTTTAATTTGGTGATGCACCTACTTTTGTGGGCAACGTATTAATACCACTTTTGTTAGATTTAAGAGCAGAACTAGTTGAAATGAATTCATTATCTTTGTAAATTTTCACAAACACTTCTTAAAATGAACTGTAATGTTATTTGAAGCTGCGGGTTCATCTGTATCTCTTTTAATACACTGTGTGAGAAGTTGAGGTGTGTGTGTTCATATCTTGTGTGACTTTATCTTAAAATTGTGTGTATGAAGGAAAGAAGTCTTCCGGTCTCTTATGGTTCTTGCTGTTAGTATCTTAGCTGGTTGTGGCCTAGAAGGGAATTAGTCTCATTTAATTGATTTCCTAAATGCTTCTGTGGTGCTCATTTTATAAGTAGGCTTGAAGTCTTAAAGTTGATTTCTTGAAAGAACAGTTTCCTGTGGACAAACCAGCAGTAGGATGAGAGCCATGACGACTAAGCATCCTGCAAACTGTGGGCTATATATTGCAGTACCTCCAGTCATTTAACCTAAAATAATTTTAACTCCTGTTAATTCACAGGAGGTAGGGTGTTGGGCAGGTAATCTGGGATGTATCTTAATAGCTACTCTACTTAAAATCATCAGTTAAAATGTCGCAAACAGAAGTGGGCATATGTTTGAACAAACATAATTCAGATTTTTTAAATGAGATCTTTGGGAATGTTTTCCTTTATTTGCACATTAGTTGTGCATTCTTCATCTCTCATCCAAAAATCATCCTATTGGTATCAATCACATGCTTATGCCCTCGGGAGAACAAGGATGGTGAGGGGCAGGAGGATTTGAACAAATTTTGCCATTAGTGCTGGAATCGGTACCATACGAGACGATGCGTATCGCGTAAGGTTGTGTGACACTGGGCTCCTACTGAGCTGGACGCAGAGCAGGAAACCTGCAGGACTATCAGAGGGAAGTGAAGCCCTGCTCATACCTGGCAGCGCGATTTTCTCACCAGCATCGCTTACTAAAACCCTGGCTTGTCATCTGCTGGAACCGCCCTGCCGCTCTTGCAAACCTGATTAAATATTTATAAAACCATAGGTTTTCTTTCATCCCTAGTAACTTGAAGGTAAGTCAGATCCATTACGTAGCTGTTCTTGACTTCACTTCCAGTTTCTCCATTGCCTGGGTGAAGAGGCTGATAGGAGTTGGGGACTTGGGTGCATGTGACCCCTACAGAGGGAATGGTAGTGGTGTAGGAGACTTGGAGGAAAGACAAAACTATTTTATTCTATTCTTTTTGTGTGTGTGTCAGGACATATCATATTGTCTTAAAATCTAAAATGACTATGCACTCTACAAGTTGAATTCATCCAACCTGAGGGGAAAAAACTCATGCGGTGTTCCAATTGAATTAACAAATTTGCTTGAATTTTTGTTACCAGTAATAATACTTTTAATTTAGGGACTGCTGATAGTTCCGATAGTATCTCTGGTGGTGTTTTCTACAAACTGTGGATAAACTAAAATCCATTTTTGGTAACTTGAATTTATCCTATAAATTTTTCATACAGATTCTGTGAACAAAAAGTCATCTAATACTTAGTTCCTTTTGTTCAGACCAGTTATCACTATATTTTAATAAAATTTGAAACATGGTTTGTCATTGATTCTAGCCAATATAGATGCAAATACAATCAGTAGTATTTTTTGTTTCTTCTTACGGACTTGTAACCTGCTGAGATGGAGTGAGATGCTCCTATCCTGTACTGTACAGCTCGCTGCTGGGAGCTGCTGGGCTCTCTTATTTTTTTATTTTTTTTTTTAAAGAAAAAGGTGAAAAGAATGAGTGACCCAGATCAGAAGAACAGAAAGATCTGAGCTTAATGAAATGTGTATTTCAAGCTGGTTTTGAATCACTTTAAATGCAGGGCCACATAGTTACATGAGCACGTTACCCTTATATTAAGAGAGTTCTTCTGAATTTAAAACAAAAAAGATAAAATCTTCATGTTACCACCCAGTTTGAGGGATAACTTACTGAAGGCTTGTTTCCCTGAAGGATCTGTCAAAAACAAACTGGTAAAGCATAATCCTTTTTCTTCAAAATTGTCTTGTACCTGAACTTTTTGATCTGTAAACTGGACTCTGTGCCCTGCTACTGACATCGCCTTGTTCTTGGGTTGGGTTCTCTTGCCTTCTCATTGTTAAACCCGGAAGATGTTTCCTTTCATGCTGGAGTGAGATTGTGCTGGCTCGACTGCTGTAAAAAGAAATGAGATGGCAAGACACAATAGGATGTATATAAATGTATAATTTCACTTCAGGGAGTGAGTGTCACTTACCTCTCTCCTCACGTTGCTTACAAAAACTAATATATATTAATGTCAGACTGCTGCCTGCCGAAGACGATGATGTTCTAGGGCAGGCTTGGACGTGCCTGTGTCTGGGATCTGTAATGTATGCAGGGCAGGCGCTCAACTGCAGCATTTTCCGGGGCACGTTTTGGAGGATATGCGAGGGCAGGGTGGTACCTGTGAAGTGCGAGAGGGACTCTGCTCCTCTGCGGACACAGGGGAGAGCCTCCTGGCTTCGCCAGCTCCCCCCAGCCCCCCGCAGGACACCCCTGGCTTGCTGTTTCGGGCACGTTATCGGCAGATCTCTGTCCCTTTGAGTCCAAGGACAACGGCCGCGTGTGGACCAGTGGAAGTGTTTAGTATTCATGGAGGCACCAGGTGAAGCTTCTGGCTTTTTTTTTTTTTTTTTTTTTTTTTGCAGGGAAATGCTTCTTCAAAATTTGCAGTGATGGAAGTGGAACTGGTGGGCTTCTGTTCTAGCTGGTACGAAGTCAAAAGGTCTGGCGCTGACAAGGCTCAGCAGTGTTGCTGAGATCTGTTAGCTCTTGTCTCCAGTAGCTGTGATGATGTGCACTGTAGTTAGAAAAAAAACAACCAAACCAACAAACCCACAAAAAATGTATTGAGACTTTTTTACTTGAAAATTATTTTTTGTATTATTATTTATGCTGCTTTTCAGCATCTGAATTTTGCTTGGAGGGGTTTTTTTTTCTGTCCAGTTACCTTCTGCTTAGATGCAGGCAGCAACATCACTGATGGGTACTTTGTTTTTAACATGTGTGCTGAATGTGCTTCCCTTGTCAGATGAATAATTCTCATACAGCTGTAATGTCTTTAAAAATGAGATTATTAAATGAGATAATGATACTGGTGACTGAGGAAGGGAAAGGGGATTTTGTTTTGAGTTAAAAATAATTGATTTTAGTTAGACAAGTGCATATTCGCAGGAAATAAGAGGGAAGGAAGTCAGAGATAGTGTGTTTATTTTAAACTAAGCCATAAATAAAACCTAATACTTCCTTTGAGCTGTACAATTTACTTCTCTCCTGATGGGTATAAATTAAAGTCGATGAAACCCTGCCTGAGCCCAAGTGAGTTTGCTTCTTTAACATGCTAAAATGGCCAGCCCTAATATTTTCTAGAGCTGTTAATCCTAATGGATGTGGACTTCGCATTATTTTCTTCCATGGCCAAGTATGTTTCCATTTGTGTAAGACAACTGCATCTTCATATGGCTCAGTTGTTTCCACATCCTAAGTGGAAGAGGAATAATAATAATAAAAAAGTGTCAGTTTTAATCAATATCATCAGACATTATGGGAATTGAATTCTACCTTGCTGTTAATATATTGGGTATATTCTGCTTTATCTTCTCGTGCAGGATTGATTTGCCACTATTCAGTTTGCTTGCCCGTTGTCATGCAAATCGCGCCATTTCTCCCCCATTGACTGCACAAACTGAGATTAGATTTGAAAATCGAGTCTCACTGACCAGCTGCTGTGTTATTTTTCATCTGATTTCTCCTTCCTTGCCTTACCAGTCCCCTTGCCTTGTTTTCACCTTCTCGGCTGGCGAGGCGCTGATAATGCCGTCTTGCGGGAGCCGGGTGGGAGCCGCGGCCGGCAGCTGGGCCTGAAGCCCGGGATGTGCTGATCTTTTGAAGTAGCTCTTGCTCATGGCCCTCTAAAGTTGGGAGGGTAGGGGAGCTGAGAAAATATCCATTGTTAAGTGTATTGCAGTGGGGCATAGAGGATACTCAGGGGTGATAGGCCAGGCGGTGAGCAGCGGGTTTTATTTTGCTTCTGCCTGGGGAGGTAGAGTAAAGACTTGGGGAAGAGCTCGCTCTCTTCCCTGTGTGACCTGGTGCGTCAAGAAGGTCAGCTTATACTTGATTTAAGATGGAGTTGTGGAAGCCCCATCCCTGGAAGTCTTCAAGGCCAGGCTGGATGGAGCTTTGAGCAACCTGGTCTAGTGGGAAGTGTCCCTGCCCATGGCAAGGGGTTGGATTTAAATGATCTTTAAGGTCTCTTCCAACCCAAACTCTTCTGTGGTTCTAGATGAAGATGGGGATAGCTGAATGCAAAGTAAGGGTCAGAACAAGGTCTGTACTTTAAAAGCTTCATTGAATTTTGACTGCTTTGTCAGAGTGCTGAGGGCAGTGTTGAATACCAGTGTTCTCACTCAGTTTTTACTGGTGTTCAAGGTAGGTAGTAGAGGAAATATTTGGCTTAGGAGCAGCAGTTATCACGGACTGAGTTTGCCATGATCTAAGCTTTCATCAGTTCTAAAAAGCAGAGGTCAGTGATTCAGTGGCACAGGATGGTAGATCCTGTTTCCAGTGTTTGAGGCCAGGGAAGGGAGGGAAAGCAGGTGGGTTTCTTGAGTCATGTGCATGTTAGCCTGTTGCATCAAGAAAAATATTGGAATGAAGTAACTCAAGGAAAGGAGCAGGGAGGAAGAGAGATTTAGAAAGAAAAGGGTGGACAGGGCAGAACTTCTCATTGTGCTGATGAATTCTTCCTTTTCACCTGAGCTGTGTTTGGTCACTTACTGGAACATTCCTGC
>NW_009697326.1:71706-79547 GCF_000703405.1 Apaloderma vittatum | reverse complement strand
CTAGATGATCTCTAAGGTCCCTTCCAGCCTAGGCCATTCTGTGATTCTATGATCTGAACTCTGCAGAACCCTTTGTATATTCGTCCTTAGTGTTTCTGCAAGATAGGGAAATAATTTTTTGTTTTTGTTTTTTAGCAAAGTGACAGTATGATGCAAAATAGGCCCAAATTATTTGCTTTTCCCAAAAAGACTTATAAATATTGTCAGTCTTTAGTGATTCTAGACTTGAATATAGGCACCTGTGGTGTCACACATGAATTGAATGAACAAGTCTTTGAGCGTGGGCATTGAGACCCAGTAGGAAGGAGTCGTCTTGACCTGGAGAGGCTGATGCCACACTTGCAGCATCTGCAACTACTTGGTTTAAAAAAACCCCTAGACCCCAGTCAGTCTTAGATTTGTCTGTTTGCTTACCCTTCATTTTCTGCAGGAAAGGGTCACTCCGTAGATGTTGAAGACAAAGTAACTGGCACCATCCTCTTGCCTGGACTTTCTGCTCCTGAATTAACAGTCCAGAAGTTGCTTTTCACTTAAAAGATGCTCATTCAGGTTTCTAGGCAACCGAGCCCATTTTCGCTTCCCCCCACTGCGAGATAAGAGCTGACTCCTCATGCAGGGAGGCGAGACCGTGATGGATTTCAGCAGCCTCTAATTGGAGCTGAAAATAAAACGTAGCCCTCAAATGTCAGGGCAAGTCAGCTTTAAAAAGAACAACATAACAACCAAGCCCAAAATCATCCCGAACCAAACAATAACAACAAAAAAATAACTCAACACAGTGCTGGGAGTGATAAGGAGCAAAGTGCCGCTGGTAATTAAGGAGGGGTGAGAGATATGGGCAGGACTGGTGCCTGCGAGCTGGAGCTGCTGCTCGGCAGCCCTGCAGAGAAGGGCTGTCATGGCTTTGTCCAGGTGTCCAAGGGAGGTTGAAGAGAGTGATTTCTTTCCAGTTGGACTCTTCTCAACTGGTGCTGGGATCAAACAAAGGTGATTTTCCTCCCCGTCCCTGCAGTCCAGTGGCCAACTGCTGGTGTTGCCTCATGTTTATCCACCCGTGCAGAAGATGCTAAGACCTGGCGCGCCGTGGCGTTGCAGATCAGCCAGGGGATGCCTTAGAAACAAAGCAAAACTTGCTTTGGGCAGGGTGAAGGAGAGGTTTGGGAAGACCTGGACATCTTACAGCAGCATTTGGGCAGGGGTATGGTAGATGTTGAAGTAGCTTCTAATAGTCATGTTTGGAAGGGACAGTGCCAAAACTCTAGGGAGTTCTGCAGGCCACATGGTTAGTGTGATGAATGTTGGAGGTGTTAGCAATTTGACTCTTGGGGATGTTAAGGCAATTGAGCACTTTGCTGAACTTTTCTGTGTTCTGGACTCTGCTCTGTGTACTGATGCTTCACCCTTATTGCTCCTCAGTTTGAGAATTTCATTCTAACATGGTACCTTTGTACTTGTCCCAAATGTCACAAATTCTGCTGTGTCCCTTTTGACAGACTAAGGGGAAACTGGACTGGTTCTCTGGCTTGCGTTCTACCCAGCAACCGTGTCAAGGTAGTTGAATTTATAATCTCAAACCAGTAGCTGTGTATGTTCGGTTAATGCCCTGTGTATTTTATAAATCCTTTCGTAACAAGGAATTATTTTATCTATGCCAACTGCTATGTAAGACAGCTGCAGCGGTGACAGATAGTGGCTTGGTGCTAGCAGTCAGATTTCATTTTTTTTACTATTTTTTTTTTTCTTCCCCCAAGTGCAGTGACCTGCAGGGCTGCTGCATGGGGAGAGCAGATGAGCCGCTGCCGCAGGTGCGGGGGGCTCTGCCTCCTTTAACTCTTCCCCGGCAGCTTTCGCCTGCGGATTAAAGACTTCTGATTCCGTGGCTGCTCCTGTAATCTGGAAGACAAAGAGGGATGGATGCTGTTAGGGGCAGGGGTTTTGTTGTTCTGCCTGGGCTTGTGTTTGTCCTGGCTTATTGACATATTGGTATTCATTTAATGTCTTAGAGAGTCTAAATTGAGGGCAGAGGGTTAAATGTTATCACAAATTGTAGCTGTGTTCCAGTATTCATCACCCTTCTGAGGTCCTCCTCCACCCTCCCTTTTCAACTCCTGCCGCTGTGTGCGTCCCGTTAGTTGTATTCCTCTCTGTGTCTTGTTTTGTCTGGGCTGGATGTTATTCTCTCTAATTAGAAAACTCTATTTTGGATGTTGCCCAAAATAGGCTGTTTAAATTCATTTTGGCACCAAAAGAAGTGAGACACAATTAGCTGTAGAAAACGTTAATGGTAACCTAGTGTACGTGTAGGTTTTGCACTCCCTTGTACCTGCAGTCCAAGGGGGTCGTAGCTGGTATTCTTGTGTCATAGAGGGCTCATTGACAAGTATTTTCATTATCGTAGCTTTGGAATTAAGTCAGCTACCTTTTTTCGTATATCCTCAAATATTTATGTTTTTGATGCTGTGTTGCCAGTATAATTGGCAAAACATTTGCAGGAACATAAGCTCTCTTTGTCAGGGTAGTTGCTTTTGCTGTGATGTCTTTTCTTGGCTTTAATGTGAACTATATTGTAGTTTTCAAAGCTGAACAAAGCCACTCTTATTTCCCCTCTATCAGTCAATATTTCATTACGTCTTGGTATAAGGTATTTTCTTGTTTTAGCCTCAGCCCCTAACTTTTATTAAAGCTTGAAATGTATTTCCTCCATGACTTAGTTTTTCAAAGGATCCATCGAATAACTGAGCAAAAAGCATTGGATCTGATTCAGAAATTGTTACAATAAGATCTTAAAAATAAAATTCTTTTGTTAGTAGAGATGGAGAACCCTATTAGTCTATTTGAATGTTCACAGTAGGAAAGCAAATGGAGTGGATTGTGTAGAAGGACTAGTCGACAAAATTGGGCAATTAAACGCTACATGTGGGAGTTGCTTTTTACTTACCTGTGTTGTGGGTAAGTTGTGTCTTTTTGTATCACTATGAAACTGGGAAAAAGTAATGCAGAGGGAACCAGTGTGAGATAACTCAAGGATATTTTAGATGACAACTTCTAATGTGCAAGATCAGGCCCTTTCTTGTATTCCAGTACTGGTTATGCTGTTATCAGTGCTTTTGGTGTTAGATGTTAATGAATATGAAAAGGTGTGTTTGGTGGCAGCTGGAATGCCTTTCAGATTGGTAGGTTTATTGATATTTACATCTCCACGTGTGGTAAATCTCTGAGGAAGGACTTCTTGCTTTCCAGTATAATGTTACAGTAAGAATTCATGAAGTACAACTTGCTGAGATGCAGTCACAATCCTAGAATGGCGCAGCCTGGAAGGGACCTTAGAGATCGCTTAATCCAGCCTCCCTGTCATGGGCAGGGACGCCTCTCAGCTAGATCAGGCAACACATGGGGACTAAACGGGGATCGAACCCGTGACCTTGGTGTTATCAGCACCACGGTCTGCAAAACTTCACAAGTAACTCTAACATTTTGCATCTGGAGCTGTGGGCAGATGTCAGCCCAGGGTGCTCCACCAAACGCCAGGTTTGCCGAAAAAGACAGACTGCTGGCTTTGTGACGGATGTGTGCAAAGGAGGATTAAAACAACGCGCCCACCCATAACTCATGACAGAAATCATCGATTTCTCAGAATTGTGGCGTTCTTGTTGATGCTGTTTGTCTGCAGGAAACATCTGGCGACACCCAGGCACAAGGCCGAAAATCTCTCGGCTTCCTGCCAGCACCTGGACTTGCTTCATTCCCAGCACTGGTTTGGGTGCTTCCATTGCTTTTTTTCTTAATTGCAAAACAGGGCAAGGAATCGTGTGGGAGACTTCGGAGGGCTTTTGGGCAGCCTCACAGGGGGAATGCACTGAAACCACAGCCCCATTGACTTTTATCACCTAGCACTCCTGCAAACTGAGCGTACTCGAATCCTTGTGCTACAGAACGTCTATGAGGTAGAATTCATTTTCTACCAGTCATGCATATGCAACCAAGGTGAAAACCACTTGTTCCGTTTCTCTCTTCTGCAAAAGGTGCAGCCCTCCCAGTGCTTGTGTTTTGTTGTGTAGTGACATAGAGCAAGTTACTGACCGTGCTGTTTACGATGAGCATATATAGGCATTTTTCTTGATCATATATGTATGTATTAAATACCAATGTAATATCATTTCACAGTGTATGTGTGGGTATAAAAAAGCCATTGGCACTGATGTTGCACTGGTGATGTGATCCTAGTCCTTGATGAAAAGGACTGAGATGCCATTTGCACCATCAGAGTACATGATTCTATTTCATCGGGTGTACAAACTATATTAGTGTATTAAAATTCTATTTCTGTTCATGCTTTCTTCCATTTATACCTTCTGTCGGTGCCTTTTCCCATTCTCTGGTCCCAGCTACTAAATGATGGGAATTGAGGTTAATGTACCCATATCCTAGAATTGCTGTCATACTTCTCCCATCTTCAAGTAAATAGAGTGAAATAATACTGAGACAGGGTTTCTTGTGTTTTATTCCCTTCCTTAAAGTTTCTTTCTCTCCAGGAGTGGTAAATATACACTGGTGCTTTGTTGTTTTAGATCTTAGACCCACTTTTCTAAGTTTTGCCTGAAGGTAAGTACCACGTACAATTTTCATACGCTTGCTACTGCTAGTGACAAGATTGGCAGCAAGACTTCTGCAGGTTATCCATTTTTATTTACAGCTACAAATACCTGCCATTGTGGTGACAAATTTTATACTGTGTTTCTTTCACGTCAGCATTCAGAAGATCTCAGTCTCAAAGGCAGTGACCAAAAAAAATCCAAGTTGGTACTTTTTCCTTCCTTGTTATTGGTATTGGGGAAATTTTGGTTTTAGCATGTATTCTGCTTTTGTTTTCCCTGGCTGTTATTAGGTAGGAGTGATAATTCAAGGCTTTTCTTCAGATGAAAAGCTGGACTGTATTCTCTGCTTACATGATGCAAATGTCCTTTTTTTTTCTTCTTTAGGCAGAGGAAAGCGAGTGGGTTGGTAACACAACGTGTTCAGCAAAGACAGCAAATCCTATCTGCACACAATGATAAAACATATCCCTAAAAATGTAAATTAGCTCTCTTAGTCTCTAAGCTAATTTTCATGTGTATAGTGGAAACAAAAACATAATAAGGAAAGATGTAGCTGTTTAACCAGATTATCTTTAAAAAGTGACAGGGATATATGCTGGCTAATAGCCAGCTCCTGGTGAAATGTCTGCCTTGCAAAGCACATTAAGGTCTTTGGTTCTCAGAGCAGCACTGTGCTTTGTAATCAGGGAAAGACAAAGAGTTTAATTCTGTTTTGTTATGCTGTGATAAACTAGACTGCCTGATTTAGCCACCCTGCTCTTCAGAGGCCTCCAGGGGCTGTTTGGCTGCCTGAGTAGGAGCTGGGAGAGGTCTTGCTGTGTCAGGACCCCGCAATTACAGTCGTGTTAACAAAGGTTATGATTGACTGCTCTCTTTTTTGGGACAATAATTTTTAGACATTCCCTATTAATCAAAGTATTTCTAGATATTTTAAACTTAAAGGAACTAAGAGTTTGCCTTGGCTGGGGGCTTAATTGACCAGAAAGATCACTTCATATTGTATTGTTAGTGAAGCTGTGGCAGCTTCTAAGGTAATTTTGCTTGGGTAGATGGAGCTATGTTGCTTTGGGTGGAGATGATGGAGAAATGCTCTCTGTTGACTAGAAGAAAGGAGTCTCTTACTGTAGTGCCTTCTGCTTACAGCTGAAGCTTCATGCTCCAAAATGGCACTGCGGGTGGGTCCTGTCTAGCTTAGGCTGACTCCAGCAAGCATTTGTGCACTGCTGTAGTGGGGAGCAGCTTTCCTTTCATTTATGTTGTCTTCTTACAAGTGCTTTGCTGTGCTGAGTGAATGAACAGGCTTGGGGCAGCCACCTCCCCGGAAGTGTTCAAGGCCAGGTTGGAGGAGGCTTTGACTTGAGGGTGTCCCTGCCCGTGGCAGGGGGATTGGAACTGCATCGTGTTTAAGGTGCCTTCCAGCTAAAGCTGTTCCATCATTGACGACTTGATCCGTGTGTTGCTCGATGCCTGCCATGTACTGTTTAAGTGTGGTATGCCAGTATTTGTAATCAGCCTATGCTAACCAGAGTTATCTAAGAGTAAATAAGTGTGAGAGAGTACTTTGTCCCACCAGAAGGCAGTCTTTCACCTAGACCTGCCCTTATCATGGTACTTGCTTTATGGCCAGCTACATGTATTGGCCAACGTCTGCTCTGGAATGTAAGTAGTGGTCACCTTATGGCTACTTCAGGTAAGGGGAGGCAAGAGGAAACTTTCCTGTTCTTAAATTATACGGAGAGGAGAGGCCTGAGCTATTAGGATCCTAATGCCTTAATTCCACACAACTATCGGAAGTGTGCTAGATGGGGGAAAGCTCAATTTCACATTTTGGCTCCCTTTAGTCATTACTTTCCGACACAACCCGTGCTTTACCTAGGTTTTTAAGTAATCCAGTTGGTTAAAATGTATTTTCAGCATTGTATTTGTACAGATGGATCGTTAGGCAATTTGGTAATATCTGGTATTTGTGGGCTAGTTCCATTTTTGGCTGCGTGTTGCTAGAATGACCAAAGTGGTTAAATTGAAGAAGGGGGTGGAAATCTCTCCCCAAACTTCATACTCTCAATCCTCTGAATCTGATCTATCTGTATCTTTCTCATTTTCACAGGAACATCCCTGCATTGATTTCTTTATTTCCATATGAAACTGATCTCACCCTATATGGTGAGGTTTTTTAAACTTTGTTATTGTCACTGATTTTTGAACATAAAATGGGATAAAGGTGTTGGAAGAGCATTCAGAAGAATGTTGATCTGTAAGAATCTCATTTGTTAATGCTAACTTATATACAGAAATGTTTTAAATGCTTGTTATGTTTTGCAGATTTTGAATTGTCTGTCAGTTCTGCTCCCTTTGAGGTATCCATAGTATCTTTCTTGCAAAACAGGCGCTACCCAACTCCAGTAATTTCTGTAGATCATGAGTTAATGACTCGATACTGATTTAAAAAGGTCTAACCTACTAATGTACATGTATATTGCCCATACTTACAAACTGGGAAGTGTTAATTCTTTTAGCATTTGATAGGGTCTGCTTACAGATTTGCTTAAAAGTAGAAAAATTAATGTCCTGGAACAATTTTGAAAGGCCCATGAATAATGAACTGAGGACCCAAAGCTTGAAACGTATCTAAGGTTATGTTAATTATGATAAATTACTTTGAGAGGTTTGACAGAAGCCTTTTAACAACTATGAACCATAATTATTGCACATCATTAAAAGCACGGAGACTACAGCTGATAGTTCCATTCCTGGCAGCAGGTTTGTCCTTGCAACTTTAATTGTAATGTGCCTTAAATACCATACACGTAAGCTTAGTTTCTGCCTGTGATTTGACTTAAAAACTCGAATGGGAAAGCTTCATAATCGACTTTGCAAAGCTGATCGAGCTGTTTCTTAAGTGTTAGTGGTAGACCTGCATGAGCGCTGATAGTCAAAGCCCTTGCAGCCCAAAGACCAAACCCAGGCTGGTGAAGTTTCACTCTGATCTGCTGTCATCCTCTTGAAATAAACCAAAGGCATTTGTGTGGTGTGGTTTTGTATTTTGGTTTTTTTTAAGCAATTGATGTGCATCTTCTGTGTGTGTGGGTGGTTAAACATGACGCAGAACCTGTGACCCTAGGGGAGGGCTTCAGAATATAGGAACCTAGGCTGGCTCCCCACGATGATGGATATTGGGGTGTTTTTGAATAAGAGGAGAGGAAGAATAATCTGAGTTTTGAGTTGTGTTTGGCTGCTGGCGCTGCC
>NW_009697326.1:68253-71675 GCF_000703405.1 Apaloderma vittatum | reverse complement strand
ATAATCTGAGTTTTTAGTTGTTTTTGGCGTCTGGCGCTCCGAGCACACCCGGCAGCCGTTGGAGCGGCTGGGCTCACGTTCAGTCAGCCCGGGGTGAGGAAAGCCAGCTTTTCATAGCCCGCTTCGTCTTTGCAGAGACTTCCCCAAGCTACTCTGTTCTCTTCTTGACTAAAGACGAGGCACCGTGCCAGAGACTGTCAGGAGGAAATAAAAAAAAAATTTTAAAAAAAGAGATTTGGAGCTGTCATTCATTATTTAAATGGTGGTAACACCAATCCACATGTGTGAAGAACAAGAGGTGGGTTGTTTCTTCCCTTTTACACCAGTATTGCTCAGTCCGTGTCTTTGCCAAGGAGTGCTTCTCATTTAACTGCATTGGTTCTTTTAAACCAATTGAGTTAAATGGGTGCAAAACTTTTTATTGTTAGGACCCCTTTACATCACTGAATAAACAGATAGAAGCTGTATGGAAACTGAGAAGGGAGAGGAATTTACAGTGGCGCAGGGCTTTTGTAGTGTAAAAACTCCAGATTGTACCTGAAGAGCAGATTACTGCAGCCTGGAAATGCACTGCCACTAAAAATGGAATTTACACATGTAAAATGTGCAGCTGGGGATTAAGGTAATCCCCCTACCAGCTCGTGAAGTGCTGTTTTGTCTGCTGTGCCGGCACACCTCTCGGGGATGAGGCTGTGAACGCTTCCGAGGAATCGGGGATGTTCAGCTCCGTAAATGCCTCGTGCCCTCCCAGCTGAGGGGGTGGTGGGTGGTGTGATCTGGAGGAGGAAGAAGGGGTGGATGAAGGAAGGTGAGGGATTTCTTGTACTGGTATACTGCTAAGCTCTTCGTGATATGAGCCTGTGGTTAACGTGCAGTTTTGGGTGTAGTTTTACCGTGACTGATGCCAAGGTACGTGCTGTTATTGCATATTTAGTGCAAACAAGATGCTTATGCATCAGCTCTGTGGTGGAACATTATTAAACCCTATTTCTTAAAGAAAACCACAATTATTATTTTATCTTGTCCCGTTAAAGCTTCCATTTAAAGGTACCTACAATTAAAACAAGCGAATGAGATGTGAAGTTGCAGAAGGTGGATTCGCGGAGTTAGTGTCATGGGCTGCCGTGTGGACAGGTGATGAAGCTTCATCTGGAGTTGGATGCTTGTTGTTGCACATCTCTCAGAAAACAGCCAGAATGAATAAAAAGAAGCTGAATAAAATCAAAGATGTGAAAAATCTCTTCAAGGGCAAGCTGGTGAAGGCTGGGATACTTCCCTTTGCAAAGCTGGAAGTGAGATGGTCTGGGAAAGGGATGGGAGCCACTTAATGCTACTGGGGAAGTAAATTTTAGCAACTCTGGCTCAGAAAATAACATTCTAAGGGATGATCTGCCCCAGGAGTTTTCTTCATCAGGCACATTGTCCTGGGTAATTCAGACTGTCCATTCAATTCCAGTTCAGATAATAAAATACCCCTAGGCTGCTTCTTTCTGGGTCCACATACAGAGGCTTTGATCTGTTTTTCTATCTAGAAAGGTGGGGAAAACCATAATATAAAAGAAGGATATAAAATATCAGAAGAGATTCTTCCCATTGTTTTCATCAGTGGGTCATCTACTGTAGCATTTTCCTTGTTCTGTAGTTTGAACCATATTGATACGTTTATTTGAGCATACCTTTTTCTGTTTAATTGCTGGTGAAGGTAGTGAATTTGATCATTAACTGGGACTGCAATGGAATTTAGAAAATTAGGAAACTAAAAGTTTGTTGTTTTTCTCGATGTCATACTGGGTTTTGACACTATAAAGGAAAGGCTTAAAAAATTACAGAAAATGTGACTTCGCAAATAAGAAATAACTGAGAGCTTAAACTTCGCAATTTCCAAGTGCGCAACTCTGCTTTTAAGTGACTGGTCTGTTATGAGGAATGTCATGCACAGATATTAAAGTTTTCCTTCTCTCTGCTGAGATGATGTAGGCAAGAAGGAAATCAAGCTCCCATATAAGCCTCGCTATGTATTTAAACACTGGATTGAATGCAAAATGAAGTACATGACATGTATCACAAGGGGAAAAACCTGCTAAAAGAGATTTTTCCACCACAGCTGCTGTGCTTCTTGTGGGAAGGTGGCCAGAAATTGTCTCCTGGTGACTGTGGCAGGATTTCTGTTGTCCACAAGCGAGTTAAGGTGCCTGGATTTATTAGTGTTGTGAGGACTAAGGAATGAGTGTTAATAAAATGCTTTGACTGCTTCCAGGTTATAAAAAAAGTATCATAGCAGAAAAAATGGGGGAGAGAGAAAGGCAGTATTTTGTGTTGAGAAGACTAAGCAGCCAGATACTCAGTTTTCACAATTTACTTTTTGGACTTTTATTTCTATAAAAATGGCATAGCTGATTTAACTGAGTTGGGACCCAACTGTTCTCCCCCCACAAATGATGGCAAACATTTAATTTTTGCTTCTGCCAGTAGCTTCGCTCTTCCAAGTTTGTTCCACTCGGACACCTTTGTGCTCGGTGCATAATCCCCAGTAACGTTCATGCGAGTTCAGTGGGCGACTCCCCTGGGAACCGGGCAGCTCCCCAGTGTTTCTGATGGTCCTTGGCCATCTCTTGAAATGGGTGCCCCAAGTACCTCCCTGGTCCACGAGGTGCCACCACGCCTGTGGACGAGGTGACGCGTGCCAGCCCGTGCTGCCCTAGCAGCTGGCTTTGCCCGAGGCTGCCGGCAGCAACGGCTCCACGTGACAGCAGGAACCTCGACTGAATCTGGAGACTAGGGGGGGAAAATCCCTCAAAACTTGCTTTTGTTGGTGCTGTGAGAGAGAACGGGGTATTTCATGATACCACGAGGTCGCTGGGTGAGGGATGCTGCAGAGATCTGCAGTGTTACCCACCGCCGTGCCGGGCTGCGCTAAGCTGACCCGGGGTACTTTGGCAAAAGGAGGGGGAAGCACATCATTGTCGAAGTGTAAATACCCTGAACTGCATTAAACATCGTTTATTATCGTCATCTCTGGTTGTATATATATTTTTTTTAATTTTTTTTTCTCCTTTTGAGCCAAATTTGGTGTAGTTAAAGTAGTGTTGCTATGGTGACCCGAGGTGACAGCTGTTATTTTGTGCTTCTTGGAGGACTGCGCGATAATGATGGTCATTTTCCCAAGGGGAAGGGGTTTGGTATTAAAAATAAATTTGAAAAGAAATGAAGAGATAGTATGTGAAAGTTCTTTCTCATTAGCAGTAATTAAACAAACCCTACAGGATTCTAACAGGGAGAAAAACCCCCAATTTTAGATGAAAATATCTTGTACTGCTTGAATCTAAATGAGTATTTTATGTGTTGTGAGGAGGATGCAAAAACCTTCATGTTGCATTATGGTAATTTTCTGCTTATGTTTATCTGCCCAGTCCCAGTGTAGG
>NW_009697326.1:61214-68215 GCF_000703405.1 Apaloderma vittatum | reverse complement strand
TGTAGGGAATATTTCTCTTTGGGCTGAATCCTAAGGCATTCCGAAGAGCATATTGTCATCCTTTCAGATAAGATGGATTGAAAGAGATTTATTTCTTAATTATTTTTTTAAAACAAACGGAAAACCCCTATTGCTTTTGAGCTATAAATGTGTATACATATATACTTGGAAACTTTTCTCTGCTTCACAGCTATTGCTGAAACTCAGATTTAAGCGTAGAAACCCCCAAACATCACAAGATCACTGTCCGAAAGGCAGCCTATGGGCTCGAACTTTTTTCTTACATTTTTATGGTGCGAGTTGGTTTAGTTTTCCCTGTTGTGCTTTTCTTTATTTTTTCTTTTTTCCCCCTCCTTGCTGCAGTTCCAGGCAAGTAATTTTTATGGTGTTTCAGTTTTCCGTATGTTCTGGAGCTTTTCTGCCCATGGGTCAGCTATTCGGGGTGTGTTTTGCAATATCATGGAACTTTTAATTACCTGTAACTGAAGCCTGCACCGTGGATTGGCTTGTGACAGAAAACCGCTACGAAAATGTGCCCATAACTTAATTACCTGTTGAAAGCTTGCAACCAGAGCTTTGAGGAAACATTGGAGACCACCTGGCAGCTGCGGTGTATAGACAGAGGCTAAAGAATCAGTTACAGTTAAACAAAACCAAAGAGATCTCTTGGAAGGGAAGTAAACAGAGGAATTAAGCCTTTATCTGGCAAGAATTCAACTCGTTTTATATGCAGAGTTAAAATTCAGTTTGCAGTTAGTTCTCGATGAATATCAGCACTTTTTTGTTCGAAGTGCTAACAGACGTTGAATCCTCCCTATAAAAGGTATAAAACAATTTTGCTGTAATACAGGTGCCACATAAGCACTTTTAGGTATCGTAAAGCAGAACTAAGATACCTGTTTATCAGTTATCCTCAATATAGCCAATTAAAGCTCTAAAATCTGCCAGCTAGAGCCCTGGGGATTCGAATGTAAAGTGGAGATCTGCAGGGGTGCGTAGTGTTGAGTTTTAGTAATCTCTGTCTCATCAACGGGAATAGCAGGTGCCCACTCCTGTCCTGCCTCAGCTTTAATTCCTGGACAGCAGCATCGAACGGTGGGAGGAGTGGGAAGCTTTCTGGTCCCAGCCAGCGTATCATGTCTGAAGTCAGTAGTTTGTTTATGAAATCTAGACTCACAGGACAGGCTAAGCCAATAAACAGACGACTGTCGCATTTGCATGCCATTTGAGCAGTATTTCTTTCCGTTTAGTTTCTGGTTTATTTAGCTCATTACACGCTGCGGTGTGGCTTTGTGCCTGTTAAAGTGTGAGCGGGTCCTGGGTGACTTGCTGGCCACGTACTGCTGACACCCTACGATACCATGTACCTTGTTTGATGTGTTGAGGCATGCAGAAGCTGTGCCGCAGAAGACAGATTGGTTCCTTTTTGGTGTTCAGTGCAAGAGGTGAATAGCCAGTAGCTGTTCCTCTGGGTGAGGAGTTCACCTGTGGAACTGGGGGAGCTTAGGTGTGATGATTCCTGAAGAACTGGTGTTGGTGCAACTGCTGAGGGCAGGGGGAGCAGAGAAACTGTAGGATGCAGTGGGCTGGAAGGAGCTTTTAAAGGTCATCTAGTCCAACCCCACTGCAGGGACATCTTCATCTGGAGCAGGTTGCTCAGAGCTCCCTCAACCTCATCTTGAAAGTTTCCAGGAATGGGGATTCTGCCACCTCTCTGGGAAACCTCTGCCAGTCTCGCCACTCGCGCAGTAAAGGATTTCTTCCGCATACCTCTTCCGACCTCCTCTTAGCTTGAAACCGTTACCCTTTGTTTTGATGAAGAGTCTCTCCCCATTTTTCAGGAGCCTTCTGGGCTGAGCAACCCCGACTCTCTCAGCCTGTCCTCACAGGGCTCCAGCTCTCTGATCCATCTTGGTGGCCTTCTCTAGACAGGTCCAACAGATCTGTGTCTTGTGCAGGTCTCATCACCTTTACACCTTATCCTGGTGTTTGGTGGCTCCGTGTGATTTTGATCTCCTGCACTGCTGTGTGGGTGGAAGGATTGCCTGGAGCTGCCCTCGGGCTGGGATCCCACCTGTGTCTGGGACAAAGAAGTGTTTCCAAGAAGGTGGTCTTGATAGCTCTGTCCCAGTCCTTGGAGTCTAAAACATTTGTTATGTCACCTTATATAAATGGGCAATAAAAAGACCAAGATCTATATATTTATACTAATTAGAGCTGGGAAGCTTCCAAGTGCAATAAAACATTACTCTTGCCAGGTCTTGTCCCATGTGGCTTGTGTTCCTCTGCAGTCCAAGGAGTGAGTGACCATTTATACCATTGTAACCAGTTTACCCTTCACTACCATTATGAGTATTGTTAAATATTTTATGTAGATGGCAATATCGGAGATGATTGGCTAACAAAGGAGTTAGTAAAAGCTTTGCTGTGATCACAATAAAAAAGGAAATGTGAATTTTAAGCCCATATATTTGGATCTTCAGATTTGAGGTATGCAAACAATATCTTACACAAATAACAACCATTCATGAAACATACCTTTCAAACATAAGCTGTAATGCAGAACTATTTTGGTAAGGTAGATGAAAAACTAATAGCACTGATTTGTTATTTTTCTGTTCTTTCTGTGATTAATCAGGTCGCTACTGTTCAAGTTTTACTATTAAATGTCTTCTATTAAGATAGGGAGTAGTGGTTCAATGAAAAAAAAAAATCACCATCAGCTGTGAGGTCTGTAAAGTAGTGTGGCTTCATCAGGCTGTGGCACTGTCTTAAATATTTGTGATGGATGACTGGCAGCACCGTCGAGTGTTCTCTCTGAGGGCAACCCAGAGCTTGTAGAGCAGGTGGGTTGCTCATGGCCAAGGAGCAAGCCTGTCTGATCGCAGGTGGGTTCCGTGCGGCAGCAGTCGATTTGTGTGCTTTCCTCATCAGCTTTAATTTCTGAGCAAGAAGTTGACAGATGCCCTGCTCAACTACTTACTAGCACCTCTGTAAAATGCTTTGCTCATACTTTTTCTTTTTTTTTAATTTATTTTTTTTTAATACCATGAATAATGTCAAACCAACTCCCAAACCCCCATGTATTTGGTGTTTTAGAAGCCATAGAACATTGACGTAGTACTGGGTAAGCAGAACTGCCCCTGCCTGGCAGCGTGTGTGCGTTCAGGTTTGGTTCCGTGTGCTGGAGCCTTGGGACTCGGGAGAATCTTCATCCCTTCATGGCCTTCACAGTTCCACTGTCGTCTTAATTAGATGTTGTCCCTGTTGATTTTCAGTTAACCAGGGGCACCTGTTTCTCTAGCTGAGAGGCAATTTACAGGGGCAGCCAAAAAACCTTTTTAAACATGTGAAATTTGCCTGTTATGCCGCGGCTGCCTGCGAGCAGCTATCCTGAAAGCTGTAGGTGGCAACTTTATAAATGAGCATTTTATGCTTTACTGCAATTCAGCTTTAGCGAGCAATTTAAACTAGCTGCTTGGCGTTTGGTTTGGTTTCACACCTAAGTGTTTACATCTAATGGGCAGAGCTAAAATACAAAGTAAAAATATAATTTTGTCCTTGTCTCAATGTCCAGAATCAGTCTCTGGAAACATAAGAGCTTCTGTCACTGAGGATGAATAATTAATTCATAATTGAATTTTTAAAAGCCTTTGTGATTTTTTTTTTTTTTAAATGACTAATTAGGCACTTCAGGAATGAATATGAACAAAATTTTCTTTAAGGTGAAATAAATGGAGTAAAAAAGGCTGAATTGCAGTCAGTAACTTGATGATTTAAGAACTGAATGGTTCCTCAGTGCCAAAGAGGGGGTAACAAAAGAAACTGCAGTGGATGCTAGTAGAAAAACTTAACGTGAAAATATGAAGCACTGCAAGCTCATGAGATGCAGAGGTTCATCTAGCAACTTATTATTGATTATATTGCATATGTATTCAGGAATTCATGGTAATATTCCAAGTTGCAAGGTATATTGCATGAGATATAAAATAGGCACGATTAAAGTTCCTGTAGGAGCTTCATAATTCTAACGTTATAATTTTTCTATTGCCTAGTTTATTTGTGTTAATGTTGGCTAACGTACATTTTTTGTAAATATCGGTGACTGGAGGTTTGTATCAATCGTTAATTGTCTTGAAGTAATATGCTCAGCTAAGCCTGCACTGTAAATGCTGAAGTTTTTTATACTGCTTTCCTGATTTACTCTTATTGCATTATATTGCCAGGGGAGGACAAGGTTTTTATTCTTCCTAGCATCTGACTTCAGTAAATGGGTAATTGTGTATGGAGCGGAGCACTTCATCCTTTGCCCAGGGAATACCTGGGATTTTCAGAGATTTAAAGGGACTGTGTAGTGTCAAAGCTGTTGAGAATATTTCAAGATGAATTTATGTGAGCAAAAGTACCTTCTGGAAATGCACAGAAACTCCAGGTTACTGCTAATTGTTGCAGGTCTAATTCGATGTGTTACTTTTCTGAATAGTAGCTAAACCTCCTTCTGCATCAGTCTTAACAGAAGGCTCTGCCAAAATGGTTTGGCTCTCGCTGCTTGACCATGGATAGTATGAAAATATTTTTGTTAACCTACTAGCGTTTTATGGTTAAATAAATAAATATGTATATTCAGACAGTGAATAACCATCTTTTTTTTTTTTAAAAAAAATTGAAATATGTGTTAGTCATACCTACAATCTTTCAGTATTGGCAAAATTCAGTCCTGTTGTATCGAGCTGCCCTTTGCTTGTTTTAAAAGGGCAATACTTTAAGACAATAAAGGCAGTTGATTCAGATGGGGACAGTGTTTGTGGTCAGTCATGGGCACGTCGGGTCGCTCACTGCAGGGCAAGGCGAGGCTGGAGTGGCAGCTCTTTTTCATTGCTCACCTGTTAGTTGTGGCAAATGACAATTTTAGGGATCCTGGGGTACCTGTGCTATGAAGCGAGGAAGAACAGATGATCCAGAGAAATCCCTTGTGTGTTGGGAGAAAGCAATAGGCACGCTCCAGCGTTTTAGGGAAAAGCCTAATTATTTCTTGGAGTCGCAAATGCTGTTGAGCATGACGGTGCTCACTGCCTGCTCGGTGACGGGCTGGGTGGCAGGTAAGGTCGGTGGCAGACGTGAGGCAGGAGCTGCTCTATTCCAAGAGGAGGCCAGGGCTGCAGGCTGCTGCACAGGTTTAAAATGAACGTGAGATTTTCCTTTTTGAGTAGTGTTGAGATCATGTTGTGGAGAGAGCAAGTGTAATAGCGAGAAAATGTTTCTATGGTTACAGGATTGAGTCCTCTTGTGGACTGTAAGGATGATGATAAATGGGGTTGGTGATCCTGTACTACACCTGAAATGCCATAAGGGAAGCAAGAACACGTCACAGGTTTACAAAATCCTTGATGTCTTGAGCCTTTAAGACCTCTCAGCTGGTTTTGGACTACGTTAAAGTAGGAACTTCACATAAAGAATATTAATAACTAGGAAAAAAAAGCACATGAATACCAAAAGCTAATAAATGCATTATTTAAAAAATTTTCCTATTTTTAGTAACTAAATAACCAAACAAGTGAGGTTTTGTTTGCTGTTATCTTAAGCAAAATGAAGAAAAATCACTAGAAGAAGTAATGAGAATTTGATCAAAACCTTGACGAACTTAAGCTTGCCTCCTTCACATATCTCATACTGGTTTCTTAGCCCTATGAAGATGGATATATTTGCTACAGTCTACTTAATGACCTTTTTTCCTTATTCTGGTAGTGGCAGAAAGAATTAGCAGTTGAAGTTGTCTTTTTTTTAATTTATTTTGTTTTTATTTATCCTCAATGGCTTCAAAGTTTCAGGGCTTGGGGATACCCTGATGGCTGTGCCAGTCAGTTAACCTGCGTAATACGTAATTTTTCATGCGTGAAAACCAAACTTGCAATTATGAAGTCCTGCGGACAGCAGAGCTTGCTGTGCAAACACATCGTTTTCTCCACTTGGCCTGAAACACCGGGCTCAGAGCTGGAACATTTCTAGGTTGGACAGGACCCGCGTGAGGTGGTGTGTGGGCACCCGGTCCTGTGACGCTCCTGGGGACGGTCGGTTGGGTGGCAGCGTTAGCCATGTAACCTTGTTCGGTACCGTTTGGGTAGGTGCTGTGTCCACGTAGCAGAAATGCCAAGAACCTGGGCCTCTCCCTGCCCCAGGTGTGTTTCAGGTGAGGATGGAGAAGACCTCAGCAGCACAAATCCATAGGTGGCCTCCTTTGAAACCACCAGGAATATGCACAAATAGTAGTCATACGTGATCAGCTGTGTAGTCCAGAAAATGTACTATGGGGAGTTTGTTTTATGGGCTGTTTACTACTTCCATAAAAACAGGAGATGAAGGAAGAGTAAAAAGAAAGATAGCTATGAAAAGAGAGCCAGTTGCAGAACTCTTAGCTGCTGGTGAGTATCTTTACAGTTTATTCCACTGATATCCGAAATCAATTTTATTGTTTTCAGCAAAAATAGAGGTGTAAACCAAACTAATTTTACTATCTGCATTATGCCAGGTCTCTTATTTCTTTAGAAATAGCTGGAGAAATTTAATTTTTGAAATTTTTTTTTTTTTTACCCCCTGTAAAACAAAGATATGCAGAAGATGCAGTCAGTCATTCTAATGTGCTTTTGCCAGTTGAAGCTGAATCTGGAACAAAGCTGGGTCAAGGGGAGGAATTACAGTTTTTCTGGAAACGTGAAGTAGTGCTGCTCTTCCCCAGAATGAAATATTACCGGGTTACAGTGTTGACAGTGGGAGCTGACATGATGCTGCCGAGGTTGATTGGATTATGAAGGGATTAAGTTGTAATGGGATTGGAAGATACTTGGTGAATGAAAGGACAGCTGTAGAGGATTTTGAAAGGCAGGTTTTATAGGGCTGAGTCAGTTCAGCCTTGTGGTCACAGCTTTGAATCAAGGGGCTGGACGGAGGCACGGGGCTCAGAGCTGAGAAGTAAAAATACAGGTGAAAATCGGAGGCAGAACCCT
>NW_009697326.1:0-61183 GCF_000703405.1 Apaloderma vittatum | reverse complement strand
TTCAGCAGGTTTCATAGACCTTAACGGAAACATTTTTGTATAAATGCCTGTTTTAAAAAAACCCAACAGTCTGATCTATGAAGTTTGGTTTTCTAAACAAGGGTAAGAATGTTAAATGTCCTATAGTAATGTGCTGGAGAAGGTCTGTGTTACGGGTATTTTACCCTGCTTTCAGCCTCATCCTTGCTAAGCATTTGTAGTAAATAATAAAAAGAAAAGTTTATTTCTGCAGCTAGACTATAACTAAAAGGAGTTAGCAGAGAAACAAACACCACAGTACATGTGCCATGTATGTGCTCTTCCTCTCTGGCAGGATGTGTGTGGGGCAGGAATACCCCTGGAAGTCAGAGATAAAACTTTTAATCTTGGCGATTACTTGCAGTAATCCCAGACGCATTTGGCTGGATTGAATTTTGAGAGTGGTGCAGGGCCTGGGCTCTCAAGCATGGTGAGGGGTGAAGAAGTTGATGGTTTCCAAACACGGTCCAGAGGGAGGGATGTGGGTGGACTGGTGGACTTTTTGACTGTCTGGCTAGAAGAAACCTGTAGTTGTGCCTGGAACTGAACAGGGGGTGGTGAATGTGTGTGAGACGGTACATCGTCACCTGGGAGAAAGGTGGGCAGCCACAGTGGGGAAGAGACCTTGCAAAGGGAGATAAATGTCTCCTCCTGCGGTCAGTTTTATGGCCAGTAGGAAGTTAAAAAAATAATTTTCATAGAATCATGGAATGGCCCAGGCTGGAAGGGACCTTAGAGATCATTTAATCCAACCGCCCTGTCGTGGGCAGGGACGCCTCTCAACTAGATCAGGCAACACATGGGGACCGGACAGGGCTTGAACCTGTGATTTTTTGCATGTTTTTAGCTGTTTGAAGCCACAGAGTCCTTTGAAAATGTGAACACTTAGGAGCTATGTGGACGCACCCTTCAGTTTAACAGCTGTGAACTTTGCTCATTCCTTTCTCTTTTCTTCCTATCGCTATTTATTTTGCATCACCCAAGTTTGTAACTGGGTTGGTCTGTACTGTCAGCTTAGCAGATACTACAATACTATGGATATCCTTGTTCGGAGAGTTGCTTACCTGGATTTGAAGGAACCTGTCACTGCCAGTCGTCTTTTGGCAGCCGATGATGCGAGGTTCGCTTTTCCAGTCAGTTATTGCATTCAACTCAAATCACGGCTTGAAATCATGTGCAGCTTGTCCGCTGGAGATGAGGTGTCCACTTTTCAAGGTTACTGCTCTTTTTTTAAATTGCTCCAGATTGGATTGATTTTTTGATATCAAATAGGAGATCGTACTAGAAAGGGCCAAGTGCTCATTTTCCACATTAGTTGGAGACTGTAGAAACTAAATTAGCTTTCGCTAAAGAAAACTTTGCTGACCGGGCACCTAGATTACTGCATGATCAGTCTCTAAAAATCCATGTTTCTGTTGCTTACGTACTTCCTTACACCTACGTTACCAGGCTTGATACTCCAAAATACTTGATGAGCCTAATTTTAGTCATAAATGTCCTGCTAAGCACAGCTGAAGGAATGTTGTCATTTAGTGTTCCTACTGGTTGAAGTTATCTAATTGATTATTGGCCATGGATGCCTTTTTTTTTTTTTTTTTTTTTTTGTTAATAGAAAGAAATCAACTGAATCTAGCCTGGAAGGTGACAAAATTTAGCACTATATGTCAAGTGATTTCTGTGACTCACTGCAGGGATGAGCGCTAGGGGGGAATCTTTTTTAAAATCTCAGGTCAGTTTTCAGTTCTGTGGCTTTTGGACTTTACTAAATGTCCCTCTGTAAGTTATAAGAGGACGAGCAGTGGCACTATGTGTTGTACACAAGCTGCTGTGAAAGAAGTTCACTCTTTCAGAAATAGTTTTTGAAAATTGACTTTATACAAGGCCACGGGAAGTTCGCAAAAACATCAGGGGTGGGCACCCAAATGTGGTGTATAACTGGGGTTTGGGGGTGATCGGCACTGAAGTTCCTGCCAGTGAACTCCAGCTGTAGCTCACACCTCCCATGTGCTCCGTGAATTATTTTTGGCTTTGGTGTGGCGGCGTTTTGAAAAATAGAAATACTTTGACTGCATCCATTAGTAATTCTTGAGTGAGGGGTTCTTATCTTACAGAGTAAAAGGTTGTGGGAGGGTAATTCAGGATTGCCTGACCCACAGCAGAGGAGGTGTCAGTACCTGGCAGTCACCGCTGCTATTAGTTTGCAGAACCAAAATGTCATTTCTTTGAATATATTCTTATTTCTCCTCATTAACTTGTGGATTTTTTATTAACAACCCAACAAGCCGTAGCCATGTACAAAACAATATTTAAGGATCTTTTGCTTATGCTCTCCATGTGTGTGTTGTGGAGACTGTTTTTTATTTTAACGAATACATTCAGTATTTGGGACAGAGGGCTGCAGGCTAATTAGGATTTAACTGAAGGCTTTAAGATTGTTATTACTGTAGAAATACAGAGTGTGTGGATGGAAAAGGGGTGAAAAAATGCCACCTTTCTGACAGATTGATGCATGTCTCACGTAACCTTTAGGCCAGACAGCTTGGGAGTCTAATGAGCCTGAATTATTCAGAAGCCCGTGAAGATTAGTTTGATAGTGAGAGTATGTATTGATCTGCCAGTGTTCTTTCTGCAGTGCTGAGCCTCAAAAATATTTAATAACTTCAAAACCAGGTATTTATTTTGAATTAAAAAATAAACTGACCTTTTTACCAAAAAAAAAGAAGTGGTGGTATGCTTTTTTATAAATCTCTGCTAGATTAAAAAGGAAGAAAGAAAACTGAAGTGATTTTGATTTTATTTATTTATTTATTTATTGCAGAGTGGCTAACAATACATTTGACACTGTCTTAGATCCTTCCGCAACAAGATCCATTTCTTTCGGGCAATTACCAGCTTCTCTTTCAGAGAAGATATAGGTTTATTGAGTTTCCCCACTGTGCAATTACAGTTCTCGAGAACAGATTAGTACGTACAAGCAGCCTGGGTGATGGAGCTGGTTGCAGAAGAGAGCCGGGAAAAAGATGCTGCAGTCTTGTGGGAGTTTTTTGGTGGCAATCCAGCATAGGGAGAAACTTCAGTGTTGGTACTGATCGATTTTTGTTTCCTGGCCAGACAGAGCCATCCTAATTCTTGCACAAACTAGTGATGTGTGGAGCTGCAGAATTTCTTGCTTTAACGTGGGGAATACTAAGACCCCACCATTAGCTTAAAACACACTTTCAGATTTCCAGCCTGCAATGAGAAGGACAAATAATTTTTGTTTTTACGGCGCTTTTTGCAAAATGGATTTTTATTGTATAAACTGCCAATACTTGAGAAAAGGTGTTTTGGATTTCAGCAGCGTTGGATGAAATTCTCCTGCTTGTTGTGTTTACCGAAGGTTATTAAATGTTAGGGACCCAAAGAGGGGCTCATTCATATGCAGACACTGTGCTTCCAGGATTAGCATTCCATTCCCAACACAGCGGCACTAGGATTGCCTTGTGGGATTGTTGCTTTTGGAAGGTGAGGACAATTATTTTAAAGCATGTAGCAGGTATACATATTTTTTTTTTTAAAAAAACTCTGTCAGCCTAAATGACTTCTCGGGACGTGCAGCTTCTTTCTACAATTAATGAGTAGCTTTGTAGTTTAAAGTAACCGTCTCTCGGTGAAAACTGCTTTATATTCCCATGCTTCACTCATATTATCCTTGCTCAAGTTACAAGCTTATGCAAATATTTTTCATTCTGTCCTTACTCTGCAAGGCTGAAGATTCAGTGAGGCTTTGGAAGCCTGGCTTAGCTGTTGGTGCGGGAGGTATGCCTCTGCTCTGGGTAATTGGGCAAATTCCAGGGCACTACATACTTTCATATACGGCTTTTTTTTTTTTTAGAATTTCATTTTATGCTTCTTGTCTTAAATTATTTACTTCATGGAGTGTAGTTTCAAGTGCTGTCTCCTTAGAAAGAAAGAAAAAAGTGTCTCTCCCAGCAAAAGGAGTCTTAATGCCATTACCCTCTGTAGGATGAATCTCTTGAAGCCAAATGGCCTAAAATTGATGGTCATTTTTGATAGTAAAATAAGCAAGTCTGGGCAATTGTGGAAGGTGGTTATTGTTCTACGGAAGTCAGCTGTGCTGTGCTTTAATTAAAAATAAGGCAGCTGAACAATTGCATCATATTGGCACCCGTATTATGTCTGTGGCACTGAAGCATTAAATAGCTACAAAATCTCTACTTCCCTCTGCTATGGGCTGGGTGATATTGCCAGTAACAGAAATGTGACTCAAGTCTGTCACAAATGTGTCTTTCAGGAATTTGAAGAGTGAAGGATGAATGTTACGGCTATATAGGTTATGTTAACTGTGTGTGTGTGTATATATATATATATATATGAATGTTAACTGTATATAGGTTATTATATACCGGTACTGATAAAGGAGGTTGTTTCCCATTGATTATGTTTTGATGTCTGCACTTGAAGTCGTGTCGGGCGGGAGGCTGGTGCCTGTGAGAGCGACCAGGCTGAGCTGTCTTGAAGTGACGAGGAGAAGCCGCACATGTGGACATGACATGTCAGTATTGCAGCTGTGTGTAGTAACTGGGCACGAGATGGCCAGGCTTGACTTTCTCTTTTTCTCTGAAAAGAAAGTCTTGATTTCCATCACTTCAGAATCTTGTGCTGTCATGAAGTCCTGGCCATCAGCGGTGCTCACAGGGCAGGTCTCCTTCACGTTCGGCTGCATTTTACAGCTACCCCATAGGCACGGCCACATCTCCCCGTTAGCCATGCGCGTTCTCCTTGAGCATAACGATGTGTTTCCCATCCAGCACCCATCAGCCTCCCTTTACTTAGTCCCTCGCTGGGTGGCTGTGCTGGTCTGTCCCCCTCACCTCCTCTCTCCTGGCATCCAGTAGTTGGAGGAGGAAGACTCTCTGAAGTGGTTTGCAGAGCTGAGTCCGTGTCAGCCACGTGATACCTGCGAGTGGCAAGTTGCTTTTCTTGAACACGAAGCCTGTACTTACCATCGACATTTGGTTGAGTGCAAAGTCCGTGTGGAAATGTTGTTGTAACGTCACATATTTTTGCTTTTTTTAAAACAAAAAAGACATTCACTAAAATACAGGAGGTTGTCCTTTACTCTCCTCACCCTCTGGTACAATTGGTCTACTCAATAGTAAGAGAACTGATAAAACCCATAAATCTGCATCTTGGTATAATTCAGTTCAGTTTTAATACTGCTTAAGCACTAATCAGTCAATTTATCATCTTGTTAATGTCAGGGCTGGCACTTCTATAGAGACAGCTGTTGTGTGTTGTAACCCTGACGATCTCCATCTTTTTGTAAATAAGAATTCAGTGAACAGTTTTAAAAGCTAGTAAACACTGTTCATGTTTCCACTAAACTTAATCTGTTTAAAGATTTATTTTTTGTTTTCATGTATCCTTTGTATATAGATTAGTGTTTGCAATCTGGCAAATGATTCTGTGCCCCTTGACTAAGAAGTAGCATCGATATCAGCCGTAGCGTTTGCTGCATGTGCTGCAATTTAGTCTCTAATTCAGCAAAAGGTGTCCTGGGAAGCTAATGTGTTTGCTAACAGTGCATACTGCTGCCGAATTCTTCATGAAACTAGTTTCAATACAAGGGAAAGAAACTCAATTCAGTCCAAGTTAGTCCACTATGTGTCCTCTTTTGATCTGCTTGGGACCACTGAAGAATTTCCTATCACCTCTGGAGGTCCTTGTGGTTTCTAAACCATCCTGAGCTGAGCAAGAGCATACTACAGTTGTCAGGGAATTTCTTTTTGGTTCTGACTTTTTGGTGTGTATTGATAATCTTTTCCTAGCTTAATTCTATACTGTGGGGGCCCAGTGTCTCCAGAGTAATACCTTAACATGACAGGAATGGACAGAATGTCCATCTTGGTTTCTGTAGATGAGTGCTAAGCCTCACTGGGTGAGCAGCTGCCTTTATGAAATAGCATAGTGCTTCAAATCAGATGCAGGCTTTGGTATCTCATTCTCTCAATATCTGGTTGGTGGAATTCAAATCAATTTTTTTTTTTTTCTGAATTAGGCAGTATACGTGGTTGGACTTGTTTTCCTTTAATGGACAAAGTGCTTCAATGGATATTGAGAGAGATCTGCTGCTGCTCTGAATGCACATAGTGCTGCTGTTATTTGCTGACAAGTGCTGCTGAAATTGGAGGGGGTTTATCCTGGAAAACTAGTTTGTAGCCTAACTACAACCGATACTGAGCCGGCACTCTGGATGCCACAAAAATGGAAAAAATACTTAAGTGGATCTTAGCAGGTTTGTAGCAGTTGAAGAGCTGGCTCAGTGAACCTTTCTACTTAAAGATGGAAAAATCAGAGTTATTCAAATCTCTAGTGTGAATCAGTTCTATGTTGCCCTCGTAATAAGACTTTTCCTTCCATGCACAGTCAACACGGCAAGGTGGTCATCGAACCGTTTAGCACTGATGGCATCCCCTAAGTGTCCAGCTTCATCTGCTGCTGAGAATTTTTTCTGTTTTCTGTAACGAGAGAATGTAATTATTTTAAATCACTTTTCTGCTTCTGGAAGCAGACTTCCATGTACTCAGGAATTTTTGGCCGTAAGTACAGTTAGGCTCGGTACATGCCACCCGATTCCCCTGCTGCCGACAGATGAAGCGTGCGGGCGGGCTGGATTTTAGCTACACTGCAGTTGGCCATGAGGCCGTTTGTATTTGGCTATGTGTTCCTAATTATATAGAT
The DNA here is from genome assembly GCF_000703405.1 of Apaloderma vittatum. Lineage (NCBI taxonomy): Eukaryota > Metazoa > Chordata > Aves > Trogoniformes > Trogonidae > Apaloderma > Apaloderma vittatum. The sequence continues at coordinate 54,421 of NW_009697326.1, read as the reverse complement.
AATCATTTGAACATAGCTTAAAGTTTTACTTTGGGAATTTGGCTCTTACAAACCCCATTTTATAATTAGTTTATTTGCATTCTCTTTATTCCTTATTAATAAATCATGGGTTTTGGCCGACTGCTTTGATCACAGTGTCTGGTGATTCGGGAACAGTTTCATTCCCCGTTGGCACTTAAAATGCAGCATTGTGGCAACGTGAACACGCACGCATGGCTACAGTTTGAGGAATTAGCAATTCTGCGTATCGTAACATCCTAATGAATGACTTGTTCCTGTTCATATGTGGCTGTTCATTAAGTGAGTGAGGTGAGGTCATTAGCTGGCGAATCCCTGGTGGCATGACCTCAGGGTGGAACTCTGGCAGCAGATAGTGCTTTATGGCATCTGTTACCATGGATTTATTTTTTTCTTTATTCATTAAACTCTGGGAAAGATGTTTCAACCAAGGAAGAGGGAAACAAGTATCTTGCTTCTAGGAAACTACACTTTGGGAAACGTTCTTCTAATGAGGGGAATATAAAAGCAACAAATCAACAGAGTATTCTTGGGAATCGAAGAACTTAATGAGCAGCGTTCGTTGTTGTTGAATAATTTGACACATGCTTTGGCTTGTTCTAGGCAGGTATGTGTTGGAGCACTGACATTTCAGCCCGTTCTGGACCCTTCCTGTTTCCTTAAGGTTAGCTGTCCTAAGGCACTTCTCATCGCCTGCAATACGCAGGGTTGAAACCTCTGCTGAAGAAAACCGATTGCAGTGGAAATAGGATGCCTTGTACTCCTGGAAGTTGCTTTGTTATCCCTTTCGATTCCACGGAAGTGCCAGCTAACTGGTTGAAACCTCCCTCCCTGTTGCCGTAGACAGAGGGACCCATCTTCTCAGTACGCGTTCTGTGATGAGACAAGTGGAGATTAATTCTAATTCTGTTCTTTTCCTTAGGTTCAAGTAGCACCACTTCTGGTGAAAGAAATTGCTCCAGTCTAAAGGTCTCTAGCTTGAAATAGTTTAAGGCCTGTAAATCCTTTAGGGATCAAGTTGGTTTACCTGAATATACTCCATGCTTAATAAGAATTGCTTCATCCCACTTCTTGTCAGGTTCGTTTACCTGAATATACTCCATACTGAATAAGAATTGCTTGGTTCCACTTCTTGCACTTGAGGCAAGAGGAACGTGAAGGACTCTTTCAGCTCCAGCAATGAACTTCTGTGTGACCTTTGATGTAATCTTTCTTTGCTGTAGCTTTATGGTATATGGAACGGGGAAAAATACCAAGTGCTGCATCTCATTCACAGCAGCGCTTTGAAGTTAAATTTCCCATTATAGAACATTTTCTTAATCCCTCGAGGGAAGACAGGAGAACTGCAAGCTGCTAGTTACTTACGTATGGCATATATGAAGGAGAAGGAAAGTTACCTCTGTGTTGTATTGTAATATACTTTATCCAATGGGCTGAGTCTAGATATAATAGTTAAACAAAAATATCTTAACTCGTCGTAATTCAAGGGTATAAAACTGGGCTGGAAGTCGGTATTTTTCTGAAAGAGTTCGAAATAAAAATACTTCAGAAGAAGACCTGAAACAAGTGCAGGATGGTTTGTTATGTGCGGACTCAAAGAACATGCCTCTCTCCCTGCATGTTCTCTGGTAAACCTATTTTCTGCAAACAAGTTTACAGACAATGTGGCTGCATCCAGCTGCCTAAAACTCTGGCTACAAATATTCTCGTCGTGCAGGAGAAGGTTTTGTAATATCTATAGCTGAGCAGGAAGGAATAGCGCAGCCTTGTTTTAATCTCCTTGCCTCATTGCTGCTCGTGTTTTAATGGCTTTGAGCAGCTTCATATGTTAATGCTAAAATGGGCAATGGAACAGTATGCACAACTTAAATTTAAATCACTTAAATGATTAATGTTTAATTTGTTCTTGCAATTAACTCATTCCCAGTGGCAGTGGCAATGGTTCTGAGACAAGACTTGTTTGTATCCTTGAACTGTTGGTGTTCTTTGCTGTGAAATGCAATAAGAGATGATGGGTTCTTAAATAAAAAAAGATGAGCTTGAATCTACATACTGAGAAATTTAAGAATAATTACAATATTGCTTTCTAAAGAGGAACTGCTTCACAGATCTTCTGCTAGCTGTTTAAAGGATTTATTTCTTTTCAGGGGAAAAAATTAAAGTACTAACAAGCATATGTAATCTCCACATAATAATTTGTTTGTTGGGGTTTTTTTATATAGCAAACAATATTTATTTTTTTCCTCAGGCTAATTTCACTGGGACTACATAAGGACTATCAAATTATCTGGTGATAGAAATTTTCCTTCAGAGGCAGTGGGAGACCCTGGTTAGGACTAAGATACTGAAATGTGCTACAAATGAAATCTCGCTGCCCTTCCCTGTAGCAAGATGAACATCTTTCTGTGCTGATTTAATAAGTGTTTTAACTTGAGGAGTGGGTTGGGTTTTTTTCTTCTTTATATCACATTCTGTACCTGTTCTTTCCAGTGGGTATTGGGAAGAATCTTACCTAGTGCCAGCAGCCATTAGCTACACCAGCGATGAGCTCAGCTGACCTGAAGGTACAGATGTGATACCCTGATCTGAATATCAGAATATCTGAATATCAGAGCTAAAGGAAATAGTGGCCTATGATTTTAAAATTTTTCTTCCTCACCTGATTCTCAGTCATTTTTCTACCAAACCTTAAAATTCCTGCCAACGGCTTTAAGGCCCTTGGAATTTCAGTTATTTGTGTTGTACCTTGGCGGGAATTCTTTAATTTGTAGCGAAGCATAAAACTTCTCAGGCTATTGGCACAACTGCCCATCCCTTTATAGCACAGACACATAAAACTTGGAAGCACGTCGTATTATGTGCCTGCAGCAAAGAGGGATTTCATCGCCACAGAAGCAAGGGAGAAACACATTACCCAAGGGCCATCTATTTTACCAGGAAGAAGAAGGACAAACTGACATGTGTCTTTACCATTTAAATATCCTGGGCATTTAAGCACCTGAGAGAGAGAGATTGTATCTCTGAGAATTTCAGCTGGTACAGAGAAATGCAAGGGAGCTGTCAGCTTTTTTCATATTTGTAAATTAAATTAAAAAGCAGACATGTTGTAGTAATGGCAGTAATTTATTAAACCTGCAGTTTGGCCATTCGTTTGGAGATGGCAAAACGAAATCATAATGACTATGTGCAATATGCTTACTCACGGATTTGTAGGTGCTTTCAGCAGATGAGTGTCATCCGTTCTCATGCAGGAGCAGGACGACAGGTTCCTGGTAACGTTTGTAGGGACTTAAAATGCAGAACATGCCAGAAGAAAACATGTCCCTCTGATTTGTGGTGCCCATGGGAGCCATTTTCTTCAGTGGGTCATTTTATTTTGTAATAATTGGATGCTATCATTGATTTGAGCTGCAAGCCACCTGGTATCTTACTTAAGGACCATGTTTACTGTGTGAGATGACACAATTGTTCCCATTTGGGCTGGCTCGGGGAAGGCAGCTGCTGCTTTGCTTACAGGAGAAGGCACTGCTTAGAGAAAGTCTTTGTGCAGCTGAGTGTTGTCTTGTGAAAATGTCTTTATTTAAAAAATACAAATTGTAGGGCTTTAGTTGTTCTCCAGATCTTTTCCCCAGAAAATTTTTTCCTCACAGAAATACTTGCTCTTTGAAAAAATTAAAAACTGTCCTCCTCTTGGAGCTCAGTGAAAACCTGAATGTTTTACCTTGGTTTAACAGTTTCTCCACTGACATGAGGCCTCTTTAGTTTATGCTTGTGAAGTACCCTTTTTCTGACAAAAAAGGCAGAAATAAAGATTTTAAAGAAATGCTGAAATCGATGGGCTTTGTCGTGGAATCAACTGAATGTTGCCTGACTTCCTTTAGTCTGCAGACCAGTAAATGACTCGCTCTTTGAAACCATGATGATAGATGTGGAAAGTGATTAACCAAGTAATTAACAAGCCGTCATACTTATTAATCACAGAAAGACTTAGTAAGTCACCAAAAGGTTGGCTTCATGCTGGTTATGAAAACCAGCGTGATGCATTTTAAAATGTTTTTTTCAATCGATGACGAGTAGGTTTAACGTACGTCGGCTGAAGCAGCTGACGGCCACAGATCTCCCACCCAGCTGAGCAGTTCGATAGCACTCGTGGCAATCCAGTCCCCAGATTTATGTGGGTCCAAACAATTTCAGATATGGCCAAATGAAAATGTAATAATAAAAAGGAATTCAGCTGTGAAATGAACTTCCAGAAATGAGCTAAGCCACAATTTCCCTGCCTTCGGTCCATGCTGCAGAAACCACCACTTTCTCTTTGTGTTGTAAATCCTGATTTATGGATTTAAAAGATAGCGGCAGGAGTAGATGGCCGTGTGCACGGATCAGAGGATTTTTTCCTTTTTCTTTATTTCCCCTCTTACAATTATTTCAGGAAATACAGAGAAATAACCTTTCAAATGCAATAAACAGAAACATACTCCTTCTACATGTATTCTCTCTTACCACATGTACTGCATGAAGCAGCATTTGGTCATTGAAACAAACTCCCGTGAGTAAAACCAGAAGGAATTACCATCTCTGTCTCACGTAGCACAAACCAAAAGCTTTGTTGCTGATGGCGTGCTACAAAGTGTAAGAAATAAAATTACAGAATTGCCGAGGCCTTTTGTGAAGCTGAGGCACGGCGCTTGCCCGATCCTCTCTGTACGTGGAGCAGCTCCTTCCCGCGGTGGCTGCAGGCTCTCAAGGTCAGCGCGTTCGTTTGATGTTAATGGGCTTTGGGAAGCGATGCAATCAATATTGGCTCCCGCGCTTATCTCCTGCCAAGGAGTTCCCTCTGCAATTTCCGTTCCATTTTACTTTTCTTAAGCGAGTTTAATGCAAAAACAATACATTAGTTGGAAAAACGGACACATAAAGGAGCAGCCTCGGACTAATTTTGTGGCGGTTATCTGTCATTATTGGCCATTCTGATCGTAATCACCTGTTTGGCAATAACACAGCAGGGCTGTATCCAAAGAACAAAAGCAGACGGTTGATGTTGCCAGACTAATTTATATTGGCTGTGTTAATTTTTCGAGTTACCTGGAAACTGCTGAAGACAGACTTTGTTAATGAAGTGCTGTGCATCTTGGAAAATGTGTTTAATGACCTCAAATATTCAGTGCCGAGATCATTCTCCTGACTGGATGCTCTGCCAACAGGAGAGGATTAACCTATTTAAGACCTCCCAGGGAGTGTTTTTACCTGGTTCCTTAGAGAGATCCTTCAGGGCAAGCCAGGCCTGAGTATTCTGCAGGGGGACTGAAGATCCGGAGTCTGGCTAGTAAAACTCCTGAGATGGTGGCCAACTCGTGCTCACCAGCATGAGTCAGGGGAGCAGAAAGCTGCAGGTTACCTTCATTGAGATCTCCATCTTCAGCCTCAGGCTGGCTCTGTTTGCTCTCCACAGCAGAGTGAATTAGGTTTTAATGTTCCTTTTCTAAAGGAACAGAAAAGTTTGGAGGGCTGGAGCACCTCTCCTCTGCGGACGGGCTGAGAGAGCTGGGCTGTTCACCCTGGAGAAGACAAGGCTCCGGGCAGACCTTGTAGTGGCCTCCCAGTGCCTGAAGGGAACCAGTAAGAAAGATGGGGGCAAACTTTGTAGGAGGGCCTGTAGTGACAGCACAAGGATTATGGTTTTAAAGAGGGGAGAGTCAGGCTAGATAGAAGTGAGACTTTTTTTTTCAGTGAGAGTGGTGAAACGGTGGTACAGGTTGCCCAGAGAGGTGATGGAAGCCCCGTCCCTGGAAGTGTTCAAGGTTGAGCAACCTGATCTAGCTGAAGGTGGCACTGGCGTTGGGGTAGATGACCTTTACAGGTCCCTTCCATCCCAAACCGTTCTGTGAAAAGCTGCGTGGCCAAAGGCTGACGGCGAAGGTGTCTCTTAGGAGTCACTTGGCTGGAGAAAGTAATGCATGAAATCAAGTGTTGCTACCAAAGGTAGTTTAGATTTACACACGGTGTATGTTTTATTGCAGTACAATTTTTAAATCCTAAATCTGTTACAATGCTAAAGGGCAGGTATTGACTGCTTGACTGATCTGAGGCGCTTGTGAGGAACTCTCATTGCTGAGGGTGTGCTGACGGCGTCTGCTGTCTGTCTTCCAGAAAGCTGTTTTAACCTCTCAAAAGACATAGGTAGTAAGGAATCTGAAAGAATATCTTTTCCCACCCATGCTGTTAGTAAAGGGGCATTTTGGAGGATATTACATTCCTGTGTGCTGGGGACAGATTTTGGCTTTATCAAGTGATATGACTTGGTTGTCTGTCAGTTTTCTGCAACGTTGCTCTTGTGCAGCAGGCCCTTTCCTATGGAAAACTGCTTCTCGACCAGATTAGCTTTGTCTGCACGAGCTGGAAGATGTGACTGCTGTAGAGGTTAGAGGATAATTTCTCCTTGAGGGATATGCTGGAATGTCTATGTGAATATATTGCTATAAAATCTTCCTTATGGCTCTTTGTAACTTGTGTCTTAAAGACATTTGACGCGGGGATGCAACACATACTAACGCCACGCGTGGACATTTGGTCGCTGCTCTGAGGGAAACGTGCCATCTGCTGAAGCGAAACCAACTCCTCCAGGTTTTCTTGATCATCTCTAATGCATGTAATAGTTGAGTCCAACTCTACTTAGTACAGCAGATCTAATGGGATCTGGAGGTCATAGCCTGTAGCAATCTTCCAAACTCGTGTAATTAAAACCCAAACATTTGTGTTGTCTGTAGTTTCTAGTCTCAACTGAGGTGTCACATTTTCCTTTTCCCTGGTCTGTCATCTCTGGCAGTTTGTTTGAACCTCCTAGCCAGCCTAATTAAATAATCAAAACTGTGGCTTCCCTCTCTGTAGCTTGTTCTCATTCCTTTAGCCAGTATTTTCCAGAACATAACAAAGCAGTAAAAACAGTAATTAATGCTCTAATTGCTTATAAATAATAATATAACAGACTTTCTGTCAAAATAACAACCACAAAGCAATCTGCTCTTTGAGAATCTTTCAAATCCTCAACACTAAGACATTCAAAGTACTATGTTATATTACAGCCATTTGCTTCAAAATAAGATACCTGGTGAATTGATTTTATCCTGATGGCTGTGACAAGCTGCACTACTGAGCATAGATCTGTTTCAGGTCTGGTTGCTGGCCTCTCTTCTCCTCATCTGTAGTGCTGATTAAAAGATTGCGCCGACTCCTCATTTTTTAAATTTTTACTATTTGCAACGTACCAAATTCATGAGCTCTATGTTGCCTTCCCCCACCGCCCCGGCTTCACAATCCTGGTGACAATCTTATCAGCCCCAACGTAGCGTTATTAGACAGTTTTCTTTGTCTCTTGCAGCTGGTAAATTATTAATGAAGCTGCTAAAGGGGAGCGGGGTCCTCAGGCGGGGTTGTCGGTAGGAGAAGATGGGCAGGGGCAGCCCCAGGCAGCTGACGAGGGCTGCAGATGGTAGGAACGCACAGATCAGTGACCGCCAGCTTTCCCCACGTTGAATTTTTTTTTTCTGCCCGAGGGCAGGACAAAAGGGGACTTTCCAACAGCAATGATGGAAGGAAAACAGATGGATGGAGTATGTGAGAAGAGCTTGTGGCAGGGAGAATTTGCGCTTCATGTGTACGGAGAGTTTACCATTCTTAAATCTTGTTATTCTTACTCAGGCCCCTGAAAATTAATTAAAATGTTATTTGGAGCCTCGCCATACAAAATTAATAGAAAATCAGAGGGAGAAACATATCTACTGCCTAATGTTTGCATGCTGGTTTAGATGCTGTGTAGTGCTAATGTCTTTTATTGACATACAGCATTCTCTGTGATTTATGAGTAATGATGAGGTAATCTAGAGACGGGTCTCTTTCCACCCACCCAAAAGTGATAAATACAACCTTTGGCAGAATCCTCAGCTTGCTCATTTGCCATAAAACCCTTGAGAAATCTCTCATGGATATGAGACACAGCTGCAACAAACAGCAATATTCACTGCATTTTTTTTTTTTTCCTTTTCTTAGAGAAAGGATGATAGTGCTTACTGAATTATTTAATGCTATGAGAATCTCATACATTCCGAGAACTTCTTGGTAAGCTGTTAACATTTGGTAATGTGTTCAAAGAGTAGTTTTAGTTTAAAAGTATCATAGATAGTATCATGCAAGCTCCTGTGGAAGGGAGGCTTCCCTCACCCCATCACTCTCATAGCACTGAATCTCTAGTTGTTTTGGCTGTTACATGGGGAGGGGAATAAAAAAGTCAGCAGTAAGTCATAGCTAAAAGGCTTAATGTCAGGTTAGAGCTGTTTCTTTTTCAATAATATGCTGATTCAGGAGGAAATGTGCCCAGGAAGGTTGACTCAGCTCTTCTTCCTTCCAAGGCAAGATACCCCAGAGGGTGTCCCACCAAAATAGGATTTTATTCTCAGTATCGAAACTAAGATTTTTGTTTGCTCAACATAATTATTGCGACTGTCTTGGCGTGTTTCCCAAGGCCTCTCAAAGCAGGAGTCAAAATGTTCTGACTTGTCTGCTGGAGCGTGTGCTATCGCTTTCTGCCTGAGACCTGGCAGTGGCTGCGGTTCAGTAATGCTGCAGGTATTGTAGATACTCTTGCACTTTTGTTTTTATTTAAATGGAAGTTATTTATTTCTGAAATTTGTATGCAAATGCTTATTTGAACATTTTTGCGGAACTGTTTTTCTTAAACTAAATGTAAGAGGATTGCATTTGAAATTACAGAAGAACTCAAGAAGAGAGAACTTGCATTCTAGGAGGATGCCCCAGGCACCCAAAAAAAGAAGGTCTAGAGTGGCAATTTTGATCCAGTGGATTTGTAAAACATCTTAGTATGGTGCTTGTTCTCAGTGACACTTGTCTCGGGATGTTCAGTGCTTTGTACATGCACAAGTGGGTTATACAGGCAAAGCCTAGTGAGCAGGGGGTGTCGGAGGGAGAGCAGAGGGCGGGTAACTTCACAAGCTGGATGAAGTTGCTCTGTTGGGGCATTCGCCTTCCTTGTGTGTTAGGGTAGGTTGCAGTATACAAGATATTGGTGAAATATGTAAATGCCTCCTTAAATGGGCTCCTCAAAGGTGTCTGTGAGGAAAAGCATATACCCTTTAAGTGTTCATTTTCTTTACCCTCACCACATACACATCCTATCTAACTGGAAATTGTCTGTCCTTATTAAATATAGTACTTACCTAATAAAAATGTGTTGACTGTGACTGTACGTGCTCAAGATGATCCTTTCTTCCTGTGGGGCATGGAAGCGTCTATATCCTTCATCGTCTTCTTCCACCTCCCAGGGTTCTTGCTGGAAAGCATACTTGGTGAAAGTATTTACAATTAATATTTGGATGTGTAATTTTTCTGTATATCAGACATAAATCATATGGTTTAACTGCCTTTGTAGCTCTTGCTTGGTTTGGCTGACAAGCCCACTGAAGTGACTCTAAGATAAGCAGTTTGTGTTGTGCATTGGTTAGAACGTGGCTCCAGGCGGACAGGGGGCTACAAAAAGAAATTTTAAGGTGCTGGCCTTTTCCCAGTGCCCGTTGTGTGAGGGCATTTCTGTTGGATGGAACGAGGAGGGTCCTTGGTGGGGCTCGGTGGTGGTTTAGAAGGGCAGAACCTGCCCTCTGCTGGGATCTGCAAGTATAAAGAAACTGATACTTGCCAGAGCTTCACATAAGCCTGATAAATTGCATTTTTAGCTTTAATACACTTTTGCTAGTCTGGCCAAAGCCACCGAGTTGTTCTGGATTTCAGCATGCCAACTTCTTAAAAACACGTTCAAGTAACCCACTGCAAATGAGCAGGCGAGAAAAAGCTCCGTGGTGCCTCAGAGGCGGCTTCAAACTCTTACAAACTGAAAATTAAATCTGAATGTGTGCGTTTTAACTACAGTGTGTTGATGGCAGCTTGAGACAGCAGTCGGTGGTGAGTTTTTAATGTCGCTTTGGATTGAAAGGTGTTGGATAACGCTGGAGGTAAGAGTCTCTTAAAATTGTATACAGACCAAAGCCAACCCGAAGGAGTGGATATGCGGAGCTTGACATCCAAACGAAGCATTAGGAGCAAACAGCCAGTTGGAGAGAGATCTGGGCTGGTCATTGTCCCCTCCCGAGGTGTTATCTGTCCGTAAGTCATTTGTGTGAGGGACAGAAGTCTGTGCTGGCCCTCAGTATGAAAAAACAAAAAAGGAACATAGTGAGGAAGGGGTTGAGGAGCTGTAAAAGGAAGGGGACAAGTTGGGGACACTAATCAGTAGTGCGTGGCTTTTGAGGCACACTATTTGGTAGAGGGACATAGCGCTTAAATATTTCTCCTCTGCTACATCCTAAATGGAAATTTTAAGTCGGGTCCCAACTGCCAAGATAGACTTGTAGTGAAGTTACTAGCTTTGTTGTTTGCACTGAGTTTCAGTTTACTTGATCTCAGAAGAGATCTTTTAACCCAGCGTCTCTTTACCACACCTTTCTAATTCCTTTAAGCTGCTGTGCGTTGTTCAGGTGTGCCTGCCGCTGCATCTCTCGAGTTCGATGCCTCCACCTTTGCAGTGGTCCATGCGGGTGTTGGACTGGCAGCATCTCTTGAGGACAAATTCTTGTCTCTGCAGGGCTGAGACAGCGTTTGCTAACAGCAGCACAAATGCTTCTGGTGTCTGGCTGTGGGGAGGGCTAATAACTCGGCAGTGGTTTCCTCCGCTGGCTTCTGTGTCACTCCCAGCATCACAGCAAACAGCCTCGCGGGGGAAAGGGAATGTGCGAGTCCTGCCTGCGTGCATCTGTTGGGAATCCCATATAAAGCTATTCTGTTAGTTTGATAAATACTTTACAGTTACAACTGGGAAATTAAAAATATACTTAATGCCTCTGTGCAAAACACAGTGAGCTGGGTTTTGACTCCTCGTCTGCTTCTGGCAGCCCTGGGAACAGAAATACGCTCCCAGCCTGGAGCGTTTTTAAGAGACTCTTACCTCCAGCATTATCCAACACCTTTCAATCCAAAACAACATTAAAAACTCACCACTGACTGCTGTATCAAGCTGCCATCAACACACTGTAGTTAAAACTCACACATCCAGATTTAATTTTCAGTTTGTAAGAGTCTGAAGCGTCCATTTACCAAAGAGGCTCAGAACTGAGGTTGAAGGGCTCACTGGGCAAGCTGGCGCTAGAAGTATTTAAGACATAAAACCATTGAAGAAAGGTTTAGAATGTGTAAACAAATAAATCTATTAGGTTTAAATGCTTTTTATTCAAACAACCCTTCAACAGGATAGATATACCTGATCTGTGATTGCTCAAGTGGGCTATAAAAAGTCTCTCTTTCCGTTTGCACCTTCTGAAAGCCACAGCTATTCCTGAACCACATGGTGTAAGCTGCTTGCAATTCATCTGCTCTCTCCTCAAAAGGAGAAGAGCAAATTGACCCCACTGGCATTTAAACCTGTGATTTAACGATTTTTTTAGCTGAGATTAGACCACTAAGCCATTCCTTGTGGCTATTTAAACAATTTTATTCTAAGGAGGACATGGGAGTGCAAATATTATTGTTAACTGTACTTGGAGGTAGGAACTGTGTATTTCTACTGCTGGTGAGTTTGTTTTATCAGTTGCTTTATATTTGAAGGGATAGCAAAGTGTTGGTTAGGGATGCCTCACAGTTGCTGTGATCTAAGATTCTGGTTATTCCTTTTACGCTGGATCAGTTTTGATGAGCAAAAAGCGTTCTTTCCTCCTTGGTTTTCACTTCTCCCCCAGGTGCTGGGAAAGGTCTAAGTTGTTCAGAAGCTCCACAGGCAAGAGAAGTCTGGGAAGCTTCCCAAGGTGTCCTGATAGGTGCGGATTTGTTTTTAGTGTCCTTGCCACGGGTTGGGTAAAGCAAATTTTTAATGATTTTATGATATTGAAAAATGTCAGTGACAAATTGTTGCGTTTCCCTTATTACAGCAGGGATATAAACTCTCATTACAGCTAAGAAGCTGAGTGGCTGAACTCACAGCATCACTCTTTGCCTTATTCGGTAGAAGCATTCAGAGGTAAAAGAGAAGAAAAAGCTTCTGAACCTTGAAAAAAGTCAACTTTAATTCCTTCAAACATTTTCTTTTTTTTTTTCTTCTTCCTAGAGCAGCTAGTCTTTTTTAATATCCAGAACACTGTCCGCTTATATGCATTTGGTTTCATACTCGTGGTAATATTTTCCAAAAATAATAATATACTGCGCAGAGAAAATAAACAGCATGAAGCATGCACATAATAGTTCAGGAACATTTTTCACTGTGCAGCAACATATTCCTAAAATACCTTTGCAGCATGCTGCCTTTTGTTTTAAATAATTCTTGATTTTTCAGTCGTTGGGATCCTGCTGTTTGCCTGTTGCTGCAGGGTGCAATTTGTAATTTGCTGACAACAGGGGGCAGAACGAGTTTATGTTTTAAAGGAAGAGAAATCACTGTCAGAGGAGTCCCTGATCATTTTTTTTTTCTTCCCAAATGTAAGCCTTGTCTTATTAAAAGAGATAATAGCAAATACTCCTCTGTTTAAATATGCTGTGCAGAACTTGGAGATGTCTAAGCATTTCAAGGGCTTGGTTGCTATCTTAGATCTTTTATAAAGCAGGTAAGGCAGTTAATTGATAAGTTTGTATTTATTTAGGTTGATTCAAAATCTTTTTATTAACTGTTTATTTAATTTTAGCCACCCAATAGGGTGCTGGCAAGCTCTCAACATACTTCTGGCTGCCTTGACTGTCTAAAGAGACTTTTGGCAGGGTCCTAGGTCTGGGATTTGCACGCTTTTTCCATCCTAACAAGCATGCTTGCGGCGCCTAACCATACTTAGAAAATAAAAAAGGAACAAACTTCACTTAACCATGAAAGGAGTAGGAAGGGAATCTGTTGCTGCCGTTGTTACCTCCACACGCCTCGGTCTGATTCAGACTTTGATGCTGAAGAAGTGGCAACCTGCTTTCTATTGTACTTAAAGGCACAAAAGCATCATAAACTGCCTTTGTCGTTATCGCTTTATTTTATTTAAAGGGGTAAAGCACAGATTTGAGAGTATAGTTCAAGTTACCTGGTAAGGTAACACATTGCTCACGGAAAGGACTGCAATCCTAACTTCATGTTTTGAAGGTGTTTTCCAAAATTACTCGTTGTTTACTGTGGTTTCAGTGCTACCGACCTGAGTTTCACATTAATATCTCTAAGAACAATCACCTGCAGAAATTATTTACAGGTCCCCTCAGAGCTGTGAAGGACAGCTCGCAGGTAACTCAGTGCTTCCTAGTACAGAGCCTTGGATTTTCTCTCTCTTAGTGCTGGACTTGGGTTTCCCAGCACATCTGACGTACAGCCGGCGTGTGGACTTCTTTGTCTGACCCCAGCTGAATTATTAGGGGCATTGTTAAGCCAATGGCTAAGGGCGGTCTTCATTTAGAATAAGACATTGGAAATTCCACGTACGTTCTTATATGGAAATGTTTATACAATATAAACTTCTGCTTAGTAAAGCAACTCTTTTTCATCTGGACAGTCTCTCCATACAATGCATCATGCCAGACAATAGATGAAGTGTTTTAATGGTGGTAAGCAGCGTGCGTGTGTGTGTATGTACATATTAAAAATATGTATTTATATATATGTTCAACCACATGTGAAATGTCCTTTCATTTCCTGCCTTTTAAGGGGAGATTGTATCGCAGAGGTACCTGCCCCCAGTGGGATGTTTAGCTCCCACATCTGAATGTCCTAAAGCTCATTTTTTTTTCAGATGGGAGGGAGGCAAATTGCCTACATGTAATGAATGGACTGGTCTGTCCCTCGGATGTTGTAGTTAAAATTCTGCTACATGTTGCAAAAAATACAAAGAAATCACTTTGGAATGGTGACAGTGTGTGCAGTAGCTGTTTAAAACGCTGCTACTACTAATAAATTTCTGACAACAATATTCGTCTAATGCCTAAAGTTTTGCGTGGTCTCTGTGTGGTAGCAGAGACACAGCATTTCCCAAAATAAGTTTTACTGTTTCAGATGACTGCAAATAAAAATTGCAGGCATCTTTGCCATTTGTGCTTACAGATGTGCTCAAGAAACCTAAGACTGTTTCTTCTGCAGTTGCTTTTTAGGGATCAAAGGCAGGTGGAGGCAGCACAACAGAACGCTCTTTCTGTCATGTTTGTAGTTCAGATGGAAATACCTTAGTCTAGATTATATTCCAATATTTCCTTCTCACTTGAAAGGAGAAGTGGAAGCAGCCTGTTCCCCTTACCTACCCCACGCACTGTCCAAACATGAGTTGTCTTTATTTAACTAAACAGCCAAGCATCCAGCTCCCCATTTGCCATGTCATGAGCTGGCTGACTTTCTGCATCTCACATCACTGATCTACCCGCGTACCTCAGAGGCCGCCTGAATCTTCATTAAATCAGCACAGCGAACCCTGACTTGAGCAGCTGCAACAGCTCCTGCAGCTCAGAGAGCGGTAAAATAACATGGAAGTATTTGAAATAAATACATGCCGAAGTGTCCCTGACTGGCGTGAGTTAGCATGTGCTTAGGCACTTCCCTGGATAGGAAAGTTGCTCTGAAATACACCAAGTTACCATGTAAAGGACAGCAATATCTGTTCTATAGCTGAAATTATGACAGGTAATGCCCAGGTAAGAGCTGCTTGTCCACAATTCTCAGCTTTCACTCCAATATTAATTTTGTCCAGGTAATGCTTTCAAGTTTTGTATTGTTTTATTTTTCCACTGAGACACTGAAAATTCAAGCGTGGCTTAAAGATATATATATATACTGTATTACGCTGTAAGGGTAAATCATCACAATTAGTTCTGTAGAGCCATAACCATTACCTTGTGTCCTTGCTGGTTGTACATTGAGCTCTGGTATTAATTCAAAGATGAAGCTGCATGAAAAGGTTCCTTCTAAACCATTAATTTTTCACTAAATGTTTGCTGGCTTACCTGTGAATTTTGAAAGTATTTTTCCCTTCCTCGTGACCTGCGTGCTGTTTGGTTAGTGATTTCCTTGGTCTTTCTGTAGTGGCATTTTGGAAGATGTGGCCGTCTGCATGGAGAATTTTATCAGAAAATAAATTGAGGTTTAGGATTGACTTAGTAGGGTTCGTCTCACTCTGGGCAAACTGGAGAGGCTGAAGGGGTGGGTGAATGTTTCCAGAGTTTCATGTAGTAGCTTCTGGTGAGCTGACATACTCCTGTCTTGAAAGGAGTAACTATCTTCATCTGGGAGGAAAAACCAGGAAAGGCCAAGTTTGTGTCTTTACCGGAGCATGTAGTGTATATTTATAACACAAAATGTTTCATTTGTAATACTGGGACTTTCTAAAAATATATATTATTTCAGATAGTGTCTATTGATGCAGATGTAAATGAAACTCACAGAATCTATTTTCGCAGAATCTCTAAGCACATACTTAGTGACTGATTCTGATTTCTATAAGTAGGTCTACAAAATCATAGAAGAAAAGCAATCCTTACAATATCACCTCTTCTCT
Source organism: Apaloderma vittatum (assembly GCF_000703405.1). Lineage (NCBI taxonomy): Eukaryota > Metazoa > Chordata > Aves > Trogoniformes > Trogonidae > Apaloderma > Apaloderma vittatum. The sequence goes on along the minus strand of NW_009697326.1, from coordinate 38,849 downwards.
TGTGTGTATGTGCTTAGAAGTCTTTCACAGTCAGCAGGTGGTATATTTTATGCTGCTCCTGGAAAGCACTGAATTCCCCATTTTCTTTTTTTACCTTCGAAAAGTCAACATTCAAAAAACAGGGGGCAAAACCAATCTAGTTTGGTTACCTAGTACGGATGTGGATGCTATTTAATCAGCAAAATAAGCGATTTAATTTCAGGTTAAGTAAGCACCTGCTTCTCTCTCTCTGTACTGCTGGGCTTTTTTCCCCCACTTTTATTCTTCTCCTCTGCACAGAGGGCCTGAATACCAACAAAAATAACCTAGAAGACTATTAATGCTCTTCTCCATAAGCCATCGGATCCACGAATGTGTTTTATTTGAAATGCGTAAGATTCCCTAATGGAACTCTCGGGCTGTAACAGAGACCGGAGCGCGTACGTGGGTTTTATTGTGCAGCCCCAAGGTAGGCAGAGGTGTGGTTAATCTGGACCTGCCGCTTCTGGGAGCGAGGTGAATGGGAGAGCTATGTAAGGCAAAGTCTTTGCAAGAGCCCTTCTGTCAGGGGTTGCTGGCTGGCTTTGGAGCCGGCCCAGCCATCGGTGTGAAGTGCAGCCGAGGGGAAAAATGCGTCGCCCCTGCCAGATCTCCTGCCGCCGCGAAAGGAATTATTTTCCCCCCCTTCTGTGCCTTGCTCCACGTTCTATCTTTTTAACAGCTCCATTTCCGTTCTTTTCAACATATCTATCAACAAAATGCTTTCTCCATCATTTCAGGCTATTTTTGTCCTCTTATCACAGTTATTTCCTTGGGTAAATAGTTTCCTGGCGGCGCTGCTGGAGCGCGCTGCTGGGAGCTGGGGCGCGTGATGGTACGGGAGGTACGGGCTGGCTGGGAGGTGAGAGCCAGGGCTGCAGCAATCCTCTGCTTTTTTAGCCTGCTTCAAAGGAAATGTCTCCCCAACCCAGAAAATCTACTAAATATTATGGATGTAAAATATGTGTGGAGTGTCAAGGCAGAATAACTGGTTTTTTTTCCAGTTTGCCCAGCTGGGCAATCAGCTGAGTGCCCTCTGCTATTTTTTAGATATATCGTTTCCCCTCACAGCTGATTTAGACTGACAGCGCCTCTTATCTGAGTACCTGGAGGGAGAAGGTTGGAAGGTGTGGGTGGAGGCTGTAGCATGGACGTGGGATCACTGTTTTTAGAGATTGTGATATTTTGTCTAAAAAAAAAAATAAATTAAAAACTCAGCATAAACAGGTGGGGACTGAAAACCTCCACTATGCACAGCAGGAGCATGGAAACGGCGGTACCTGTTGTTATCGTTGCTCTGTGTGCCCTGTTACGTGCTATTTGTTTTGAGCCTACTCTGACATGGTCTTTGCAGTTCAGGTTTTTTTGATGGTTTTTGCTCACTGTTCCATCCACGAGAAAAGATACTGTTTCCCCACATACCTTTTGGAGGAATTTTTATTAAGATGCCCAGGGGGCATTTGTTCTGCTTTTTTACTGTGGTTTGCTGCATGTATAATCCCTTGAAATTTAAGAGGGGCGTGGAGGAGGGAATTACACAGGTATCTCTGCATGTTGCTGGAATGAGCAGTTCTTGCCTGTCTTGATAGTTTGTTCTAGAAAATGTCATATTTTTTGCTAGATTTTGTACAAGCTCAGAACGTTAAGTAGTAGCAAAGCAGACAGATTTAAAAGACTGCATGTCATGTGTCAAACTACTATGTGAAGAGAAGAAAAATATGTAAGCGCTTCTTCTAATATCTTGGAAAAAAACCCAACCCACTTTGTTAGGGCTTAAATTAACTTGGAAATGCATTAGCTGTATGATTTTTTGCCATTAAATCGGAGTAAAAATTTTAAATTTAAAATTTCAAAAATACTACTGACTTCCTTAACACATGGCAGTTAACCCAAAGAAATGCTAACTGATAAGGGTCCTCAAAGCAGAAGCAAGATACCTAGGTCCTCTCTTGGTGGACTGCCTTGAAGTGAGTATAGACTCCTGATAATTACAGGTTCTAAAACGGTCAATTTAGAAATCCAGCCTTCATTGTGTTTTGAATCAGTCTTGGGGTTATTCAGCCCATCTTGATATTCCCCGCTCCCTGCATTGCCATGTTTCTAGCCAAGCAAATGTCCCGGGCCAGTTGAAAAATAGGTGGGGCAGATGCTTTTCAGAATTTGTCCAGTAACTTCCTTGGAGCTGCAAGATGTACCGTGTTTGATATTAAATGCTGCCTGTGAAAAATGAGTTTCCAAACTAAAAAGTATGAGTCGAAGTGAGTGGAGTTGTGAATCGGAGAGGAGTTAATTTGACTGTGGCTGTATTTGAAGGTCAATTGAAATAACTTGGCTGTAGATCAAGTTACTCTTGATAAAAAATAAGAATTAGATCTCTAACGTGTGTTAATTTGAGAATTTTGTCAACTAGTTTGTTTTTCGTAGCACAGAAGAATTCTCTATATCCGTTATTTGGCCTAAAAGTGTTGCTACAGAGAGCTGTTAAACTTGTGAATCTACTTCCCAAATGCATACAGCAACTCACAGCAGTCACTCATATTTTCAGATTGTGAAACACGCCAAGCCAAAGGGTGGTAGGAATCAAATTAACTAGCAAAACTACGGGGAATCTGGATATTTATTCTTCTTTTAATTTGGCATGAATCCCCCTCTAAAACTAATTATGCCAGTGCTTGAGCTAATGGAAGCTAACTTACCAACTGCATCACTGTGTTGCACCAGCATGTCTCGTATCTAGAGCATGAAAAACAAATGACGTTTGCGTGGAAGAAAGCTGACATTGTTTGTGCGCTGGGGTATCGGTTAAAGCAGACTCTTAAAAATCTGCTTTGTCAAACGGGGGATGTCAGGGAGTGAAGAGAAAACAAGATTGCACCTTGTTAAACACATTGCCTTAATTCCACCTCAGAAATCTAAACAAATGGTGGCATGACCACTGTTTTTCGTAAAAACAGCGGGCAGGTGGAGCAGGAGATTGCCGGTGGCTGCTCTAGTGGTTCAGGTGCTTACCCAGCTTGGATCCCCATCCTCAAGTGATGAGGTGTGAACCTGCATCTCTTCCCCGAGCGGTCCAAGAGCCTTGGGATGCCGTGCTCAGGATGGGGTTGCCTCACCTTCTTAATTTCTACAGCTTCGTAAAACGAAACCAAATCCTGGGTGCTCCTTGGCGGCAGAACTTAGCGCCTTGCCTCCAGGTGGATGCCACGGCCAGCAGGCACTTCAGTCAAAGCCTGGGTAGAAATTTTGTGCAAAATGAAATAGTGTCAACAGAAGAGGAGGCCCCTTGGTGTGCCGTGGGAACTGGCGATTGCAAGTTTGAGCCGGCTCATGCAAAGATTCAGTTTCGATAACAGCCTGGGACGGGGCCAGCTGAGGGTTTGAACCATGGTGCTGCTGTGGGATCCAAAACGGCCACTGCCAAGTTTTTAATTTTCTAGATTTGCCCATGAAAAAGCATGTTTTCCAATTCACGCTGTTTCATATATTCAATTCCAAGTCATTACCTGGGATGGTTTAACCAAATTAGGTTTTAATGGATAAATTATTTGCTGAAAAATCCATGTAACTTTGATAATGGGAATTTTCCAGTTGTCGTTAGGTAACATGTTTGTGGCAGGGAGAAGCTCTGTGGAATGACTGAAGGATCCAGTTTGTCTTTCTGGCACTGATGTTGGCTAAAGGTTTCCCAGTTATCAGAAAATCGGTGTGTATCCCAGCGGTGTTGTATACAGTGGGGTGAAAGAGAAACACTGCATATGAAGGTTTGTAATTTTAGTCTTGCTATTAAAAAACTGTCAAGAAATCCTGTGTAAATAGAAAATCCTATTGTAAGTAGAGTGTATTGGTGCATTAGGTCGTTCTCAATTTCTTAGTCTACAGGAAACACTACAGAAAATGATGAGTGTTTAGTAGAAAAATGACTGCTACTACCTGAATTGGCATATTTACTCTTGAACATTCGTGAGAGCCAAAGTTTTGCACTTTGAGACCGGACTTCTGGTTTGTAAGAAAAAATGATCTGTACATTCTGTTAACTTCCTTTTTAGTAAATGGGTGAGATTGTTACTACATTAGCACCGAGTGGAGGTTTTTGCCTTTGTTTATTACCAGCAAGTTGTGGAGAATCAAATTATCAGCAATTCCACTTGTGGATAAGAAGTTTATTTTGAAGTAGGTAGTCTGAAATAGTAACTCAAGCCAATTTATAAGGGGTGATTTCAACCTCCTGTGTGAATTCCAAGCAAAATACCGTGTAAAGGAAGAGTTACAGTTCTAGGGTAGAGATTCCTAAGGTTGCTTCCCAGACCAGAGGGAGTAATGGAGAACTTATACAATGTACTGTAATAAAAATGTAAATGTTGATCCTCCAGTATGTTTTCAACACTTTTAATTGACAGCTCTCACTTAATTTGGCAATATATTTAGTAGTGTTTAATCCCAGGTACAATTTAAGAAGGCGGCTGCCAGCCAGAGAGGCTGGAAACAAGTTGTTAAAGCTCCTGGTTGCCGCCAGTGCATTTGTTTTCTAACTAGATCCCTCAGTCTGTTTCCCATCACAGCGTCCTGGAAAGACCTTGCTCTAGTTCTTTTTATTCAAAGCTTTGGTATGTGCTCTTCCCACGGTACGTACAAGTATTTCCATTAGAGTTAATCAATCAACACCAAATAACAAATGCCTTTACCATTAATGGGAGCGATGGGCGTGCGAGAGGGGCACAACCGTGCATGTAAGGGCAGCATGAAGAGGAGGAGGAAGAGCTCTGGGTGTTTGCTGTTTGATAATGTCCCGGCACGTCTCGTGTTGGATTTATGTGGTTGCCTTTGGTGAGAGAGCTGGATTAGGGGATCGTAAACTGTGCGGCCTGTTGGCCAGTTACAGACTTTGCCAGAGAGTGGGAGTGGGGTACTGCTTAAAATATCTAGGGATGGGAGGAAAAGAAAAGCATAAATCGCATAAGAAATATCCCATCTTTCCCCATTTATCAGTATAACGTACCAGAGGCATGTTTTCAGCATGGAGGTAGTCTGCAGTATGTGGTAGCTTAAATAGCAATTTCTGCTTTTCGTGTAGCAGCAATCGAGTCTAGTGTATTTGCATATCTCTAATTCAAGCATAAGGAGATGCGTAATTAGCTGGTAACACTACCTGACTTTTTATGGGAGCTTGTCACTGATGGGAGCCTGTGACACCTGGAGACCAAGAAACGTCCGTTTGCCAGCGATGCTCAAGACTGAGGGAACCTTGCCTGTCGTGTTTTTCAATTTGCTCTGTCATTTACCTTTTGAGGGTGTCTCAGCTATCTGAGGGCGAGCGGCGGGGACAGCTGCATGTGTCCCTTGGCGTGGCGCGGGCAGGCAGCTGGGCACGACAGCCCGTGGGTGTTGGCTGTAGCTGCCGCCCTGGCAGCCGCTGCCTCGGAAGGTGTTTCCACTTCTCTGCGCGTGGCCTTCAGCTGGGTTTGCTTCCTTCCTGGTGCAGGGCTGAGGGGTGGTGGGTAGAGCCAAGTGGCTGCGATAGATGTTATTCTCCAAAAAAACTCAACGGACCTGGTGGGTGCTGATCCCTTCTTGCCACCTCTGACCACCTCTTGCTGGGTGGCGTTTCACAGTGCAGACAGACGTGGGTCTTGCCACAGAAAGAGATCATTTTAAAATACGGCGTTTCTCAGTCTGTGGATATCGGAACGAGTCGGAACTGTGCCCTGGTGACTTGCTGACAGCGCCGCACGATGGCCAGTTCCATCTGCTGCCTTGTGCCCGTGCCTCCGTCCATCAAAGCCCAGGTGGCAGAGGAGCGGTGGGAGAGCAGCAGCCCCCTGAGGAGGGGTTTGTGCCAACACCACTACACCTTGCATAGGGTTGGTTATTTTTCCAGTCGTGTCATTTTCTTCTATTTCCTTTTAGCTGAGACACTCCCTTAGATATACTTTGAATTAGTGGGCGCGTCAGTTTTCTTTGACAGCGGTGAGGTGCAAGCTTAAAATTAGCTAATTATATATCCTTGGGATTAGAGGATTTGTATGTAAAATTAAATTGCCATTTAGTCCCCTCACAGTCTGGCCTGTTTCTTTCAGCCGTTTAGATTCCTAAATGGGCATCTCTGTCAAAGTATGTGTGCAATTTTCTTAGCCTGTTGTTCAGCATCTTCGGTGCTGAACCTTCTTATACCAGAAATGAATCTCTCCGTAGCCAGCCACGCTCTAGGGAAGCAAGAGCGTAAGTGCATATCAGAAAAATGAGCTGATGTTCTGATGGTGACTGTTTTATTTTTTGCCGTCATTACTGAAGCATTCAGACAAGTCTCTGTCATTTTGTTTACACCAAAGTGTTTTGTTTTATTACTTCAAAGAGATAATAAACCTAGTGATGAAGAGTAGGTATATATTTTTTTTTAACTACCTGAAGCAAGTGGGTTTTTTGTTTTTAGAAAGTGTCATCTTAGGACAAAAATTTCAAGTTCATTATGAACTTTTTTCTTGAGTTTCAGTATATAATAGTCTTAGGCAAGTAAACTATACAGGATTAAACCAGATCTTAGTATATAACCTCAGGTCTAAAACAATTATAGCAAGTATAATGGTAGTGAGGTGTTTGTTTGTGGGTTTTTAAGAAAATATTTCCAATTAAAATTAGGGTAATTTTATTATTGTATGTCTTCTCTGCACTGTGAAATTTTAATTGAATTGACCAGGTGAATAGGAGTGAACTGCTGTTGAACTATGGATGACGTGAACAGAAATCTCACACGTGACAAATATCTGTTGATGACTGTAAGGAAGTCCTTAAATAGCAATTTTTTTTTAATGGGATATACTATATGAGTAAGAAAAGTCACTGGTTGAGGCTAAGGATGACAGTGTTGTCACTAATATTTTAACTAAATTCACAGAAGAGAGTTCTTAGAGCCCTTTCTAATTTATCTCTTGTTAGTTTAGGATTTGTGACAGGTAATGATATTTTGTGCAGGTCATAGCAAATGAAACATTGGACCAGAAACGTTTTTGACTTAGTAGAAAAGCAGATGTTTGGAAAAATGGATTGAATTTAAAAAAAACAACCAACCAAAAAGCTACACAACCCACCTTTTTCAATAACATGCAGTGATGTAGGTTCAAAAGATAATGCTGTGGGATCTGATGAAAGTTTTGCAAATTTATCGTGGGTTAAAATTTCTGTGAGTCATTCAGATGTACTTGCTTGGTTCTGTTCTCAGGACAGCAATTCCCTATGAGGTAGAGCAGCATTATTAATACTTTGAAAAGCATATGTTGGCTTTGCCAGGCTTCCAGGTGGAGTGAGGGAAGAATGGATAAAAATCTCTTCTTTTTTTCCAGTTTTTGTCCTTTGTCTTGCTTAATGGGCCACGTACGTTTGAAATCAATTTTGCAGATGTCAGTTTAAAGAAAAATACACATTCAGAGTAGTCTGCAACTATAATTAATACCAAGCCTCATGTGTCGTTTATTGTTTGCAAAGGCATTGAGACATTTATTAATGTCACATTTCACTAATGATTTGAGAAGGGGTAAGTTAATAGCTCTGAGTTAGGACCCGTAGATACAATTGACTTGTTTAGTATTTTGTAATGGAGACTGGAGTGTACTTATGTAGTGCTCTGGCCTGGATCTGATATAGTATTCACATACATGCTTAATCCGGGAAGTTATGGAGAGGCTTAATCCTGTTCACACATTTGTGATTCCTGCGTTTGCTGTGGGACATCACGCAGTCATAATTGGACGGATGTTCATTAAGCATATTTCATTAATACATAATGAGCACCATAAATATAGTGACCTTTGAGATAATTGTCATTTACATGGTTTGATTCATTACCACATTTTCCTCTTGTTTATTCATCGGGCATGAAAATGTATGAATTTCTTAGCTTCCCTAGCAATGCATTATGTAGCTTACCATGACTCGCACGGGATTTTATAGAGAACCTTTGCTATCTCTGCTTTAAAGACAAGAAATGACAGAAGCACGGGACAAAGCTCTTCAATTGGCTTCGCAGTGACCATCTATCGCTTTGGGTTTGAATGTCAGTACGTCTGCAGGCTTCCTATTCCGCACAGGTGTATAGATGCATGTAGATGTGGCCCAGCCTCACCTGGGGCTCTGCAGCTCTCCCGCAGGTTGCCGAGTGGCAGAAGGTTCGTGGCATCTCTGCGGCCGCCGGGGCCAGTGTCACGGCTCACGCCTCGCCCTGTGCTCCTGGGGGCCCTGACAGAATCACAGAATTGTTGAGGCTGGAAAAGACCTCTGAGATCATCAGCCTTTGACCCAACATCACCACACCGGCCAAACCAGGGCACTCAGTGCCACATCCAGCCTCTCCTTAAACCCCCCCAGGGACAGGGACTCCCCCCTGCCCTGGGCAGTGCATCCCAGTGCCCGAGCATCCTCTACGTGAGGAAGGGCTTCCTGAGATCCAACTCAAACCTGCCCTGACACAGTTTCAGACCGTGCCCTCTCGTCCCGTCAGCGCCACTTTAAAGCCAGTTTGGGCATGTCTGCACTCGCTGCACTCGCGGCCGATTGCCAAGGCAGATGTTGTATGTAATTCCCATGTTCTTGTTTCTCTTGGCAGATATGTCTGTGGTTGTGTACGCTGAAGGAAGAAAAAAAAAAAAAGGCGAACCCCAAACCCAAATCAAAATGAGAAAAATCACCCACAAATATTTTTAATACTTAAATTTATAAAATAATAGCTGAGGTGTGATCCTTTTGATTTAAGTCACCCTCAGATCATTTTGTAAAAATGGCTCAGTTTCCTTTAGATTTCTTTTCACATGATGCACAAAATGCAGGGTCCTCTAAAGGTTTTGAAGTCAAGTTTTATCTTAGGATCTGAACAGAACTTAAGGATAATATCAAAAAAGCTTTTTTACTTTCAGATGAGGATTAGAGAGGACATATAACAGCTGAAGAACGAGGTCTGTCAAGAACGTGAGGCATGCACGTAGTACAACTAGACTGAACACCAAGTTGTGACAGGAGTGTTTCTATCTGCAAGCAATACTTGGTTGTTTCCTCCCAAAAAATCAAACCATGAGGAAATAAGCCTAAAGGGCTCATAGTTAAATTTGCCATTATAATGGCCTAAGTTATAAAATGAAGATTTCATTTTCCGTCCCTTGATGTGTTACGCCTGCCTGTACCCAAAGCAGGGAAGTGTTTTAGTCGGAAGATCAGGAGGCCTTTTTATTTCCTCTACCCCAACAGTTTGAATCATTTCCAAACTATTGATTGATGGTAGATCTCATTTTATTGACTCACCATGTTGACTTTTCCTAATGGAGCAATTACCCTTCTAATGCTCTGACTGAGCAGCCGCTTCTGACGTGGAGATGAGCAGAGCCCTGCTCCTTTATGTGTCTGTAGCTTCTGGAAAGGTTCTTCAGCCTTTTGGAGATCTTGTGGACTTCAACTTAGTAATTACATGACAGAAGCAATCACACAAACAAGAGTTAAGGTCATGTTGCTGCTTGTATTAATTTATTTTTTTAAGAGAGTGTATGGCTAAAAATGTTAAGAGACAGCCGATTAAATTATTATATACCACATATGAGAAAAAAGGGATGCAGAGGGACAAAATCCACAAAAGAATTGGATACCCTAGTGGTGTTTCACAAGTCTCCAGTCCTATTTTTAACTAGATTATACCTAAAGCACGTTCTTGCAATCTTACTAACTTCGTTTTCCCTCCATTCCCTCCTTTCTTGCTTTCTTGTTTTTAGTTCCTGCCGTAAAGCAGCCTTGCCCTTCTTTCATTATTATTTCTTGTGAGCTTTAGTCTGAAAATCCATCACGTTGAGCCCTTGGAGGCTTCTTCTGCAGGCATGGAGAAGAAAAGTAATTATCAGGTTTATGATAATCTGTTCCAATGTTAATAAATTGCACTGCAAGAAATGAAGACGAGATTTTGGCTCGTAGGACCCAATCCTGGTGGGCAAATGGGTTCACAGTGGCCTCTAACCTGAATACAATTGTCTGTGTTGTCCGGCCCCTTCAGTCTGTCCCCAGGTTGGTGACAGTGATTCACTTTTACTGGGAATAGCACTTCTATCTCAACAGCAGTGACTTCAGAGATATTCCAGTAACAGTGGTTGTGTGGTGGTTTTTTTCCCGCTGCACCACTGTATCTGCCAGGTCTGAATTTTCAGCAAATAACCATTAAAATGATGTTCCTTCTGTGCCTCCGTTTAAATGCTGATTCATACCCAGACTTAATGAGAGTGTGGATGCAATAAATGGCCAGAAAACTGCTGGAAGCTGTAAGTGACTGAGGGGGACCAGCCTAGCCTCAAGTTTCCTGCACTAAACAGAATTTCCCATCCCAGTCAAGGAGCAAAAGAAATACAAGTGAGATGATATGTTGCGTCCTGTATAGAGGAAGTCTCGGAAGCAAATCCTGCTTTAAAAAATCAGTTTGCTGCACTGTATCTTTTCTAGGATTCTGCACCTTGTGAAGGTAAATATTGACTTTGATTTTGTTTTCTGAAGTCTGTGTTCTCGGATGGACTTTATCACGCGTTCTCACACAATAGCAGGTTTCAGTGTCTCAGAACAAAGCCTTGTGGTATCTATTTACTGCTGGTGATAGTATTTACCAGATGGAAATGATTTAGAAGTCTGCAGCAGATAGGAATAGTTTTGGATTTGAATATCTTTCCATCAGAATGTTTTATCCCTTGAACCTATTCCTATGTTGATATATAATCTATTGGCACACAAATAATATGATATTTTCTTCACGCCATAGGTATTTAAGTTTCTATCAGCATTTTATGGCTGATGGAAAACTGGCAGAGCTAGATCTGGCATAGCTAGACCAGTTTAAGCTATTATCAGTTTGCGTGTTTAGCATTCTTGGCCTGTTAAGTGTTGTATTTTACACTTAATACTTCAAGATTAGCGTGATAGATTAGTGTGCTTAGTTAAATGTTTTTACAATTTATGCTCCTATGAATTGTACCATTGATCCTAGGAAATACGGTGGATTTTTTTCTTGATGGATGTCACAGTAATACCTCAGCTTGTAAACCAGGTGTTGCTATATCCTATGGTGATGTGTTAGAATCAATTTCAGATTAAAAGTACTAAAATGTATTTGTGTGTGTATATACATAAACATCAGGAAGTGCAACAAATACTTGTGCTGACTTGTGATATAAATTCTCAGACTCTGTCCTCTGCCTTGTGAGCTTTGTTACTGTAGGTGTTGCCCATAGGCATGATTTAATTACTGAAGAAGTGAAGGAGCGTGGCAAGTGCACGAGGCATCAGAGTGTGAGAGCTACCGAGAGCTTGTGCATCCTTCTGCTTACACCAGGACGTGTAGAAGTCGAGATGGGGAACAGGGAAGCTGTTCAAGAGTACAAAGCTTCTGTTTAACCCTTGATCCGAAGGCTGTGCATGGTCTCACACCTATGTGCTTACGCATGTATGGGCACCGAGTATCTGCGAGCTTGGATGCTGCCTTTGGTGCTACGTGTACAAGAACAAATTCTGAGGTGTATATTATAAGTAGACCCTGGGCAACATCTGCGTTTCTGGGTTTTGAAATAGTGTCCCCTGCAAAGCAGCTGGAGATATGAGAGAACTTGGGCTGGTATTTCCTTCAGATTTTCTGGATGCTCTGGATTCCTCAGCTGCTTCTTGTGCCAGTTGTCTCCCTCATTACTGCTACTCAAGTTATGGTCTGGACATATATGTGCATGTGTCTACATATATATCATATCCACATGCATGTATTTGTGTAGTTCAGAAGACTAAAGGCTGAGCTTTACCTTGCTCTTTCATTTGCCCACTAAGATGTGCATCTCTTCCAATGAAAAAGGTCATTGCATCTTCATCGCTAGCTGTCTGTATAAATAACCTGGTTAGTTATGTATTGAATGGTTTTTCAGAAATCCCCTTTCGCTTGGTTTGCACGTGCTCTGAGCCAGATGAGGCTGAGGCGGATCCACCCTGCGCCGCGTTACCGTGTTGCTGTACCTGAGCGGGTAAGCCAAGGCGCTGAGCTTTGGCCTTCAGCTGGCTCGTGCAGATACCGCTCGGCACGTTAAGCCGCCTGTAAAACGCAGAACACCGATAGCATAAATCTCACCCTGTGGGGCCTCAGATCACTCTGTACTCTTCTAACTGCCAAACACATAAAATTTTTATGTCCTGCAAAAAAAACCTTTTTGAACCAGGCCTGATTCCAACCTTCACCTCCAAAAAGAGTATTACTAAATGCAAGTGAAATAGTAATTCTGAATGTGAAATAGGATAGGAAATACTGGTTGCTGTGGACATCTCTCAAAATAGAATTATTGAATGATGAGCAATTAGTATCCTACACCAATAATTACTGAATTATTAATACCTTTTAAAAAAAGACAACTCTACAGATAGTAACTTTTTCTCTAAAAAGCTCTAGCATGTAGCTTACAGGTAGGAGATGGTGGTAGGAGTCTGTGGTTCTCCTTGTTCTATACCTTAGGCACCTTGTCATTAAATGTCTTCCTGAAGAGGAAACTCACACACAGGCTAATTTTAATTACTCTCTGCTATGAAGAAATTCTAGTTTAGGTTAACGCTAGACCTCTCTGAGGTGCTTTCAGACCAGCCTAGGCAAATAATTCTCAGAAACAGATGTATTTTCTTTCTTTTTGGTGATTTTTTTGCTTTATTTTTTTGTTAAATAAAAACAGATTTTGATGTCAATATCCTTCTTAGACCAAGGAGCTAAAGACCTTTGTTACAAGCTTAGGTCCTTAAGAGGAACAGGTAAATCCTCTAGTAAGTGTTGAGGGGGTAGGTATTTGTAAGCTACTTTTTCAAATATCACGGTGAGGGGTGTAGTGGAATTGTACAGTGTTGTTTTATTTGCTCTCTCCATTCCGTTTGCCTTTCTGCTTTCCATTCTCCTGAACAGTAATTAATGCCTAGGATCAGCATGGTTGCTGCTGCCCATGAGAATATACTGCAAGACGAACAAAAGAATGACGTGGGCTTTGAAAAGGAGCCAGATAGTGAAAACATTATTATAGCCTGCTTAATTACAGGCTTTTTCAGAGCAGCTTGTTTAGTTTTGCATCACTTCAAAAACTAATAGTTTCATGGCTTTTTAAAATCAAGATAGTGAAAAGATGGACATTATGAAAAGAATGTTGATTTTTATTTATTTTTCTTAAGTGTAATATCTGGAAGAGTTTAGGCTGAAGAACAGCTTTAAATAAATCACTTCAGAAAAAACCAAATAACTATCACCTAAAAATACATAAAATGTGATTCACCATTTTCCACTCAGCTAGAGATGTTTATTGAAGACGCGGTCCCGGCCACTGTCGCAGTCATCGCCTTCCATTGCTGGGCTGGGCAGCAGCATTCACCTACACCCGTGGTCCTCTGTCGCCACCACCTTATTGAGCCAAGGAGGAACACTGCGGCTTGGGAGACGATATTCTCTGTCCTCTTCTGAGGTCCAGCCTGGGGTGGCCTCTTGGGCGTTCATACGTAACCCCTCATTCTGGGTTCTCCCTCAAGCCATGAGCTGGCAAGTTTTGTGTTTCCCTACTGGAGCAGGTGTTGGCAGGATGCTGCTGAGCCCACGTGTTACCGTGTTTGGTACAACTGGATTAGGTACAACCGATCAACCTAAACAAGCCACTGTGTGGTAGGTGCCCATTTTAGAAATACACTGGTTTTTATTTTTAAAACCAGTTATTAACATGGAACATCTTCAGATCCTCTCTCTGTCCCCTTAAGAAGAAATGTTAAGCCTTATATTTGATCTGAAGATGGATTTTAATGAGTCTTGCACTTGCTAATAAATGAACCCTTCTAAGGTAGCATTTGTCTTCTATTAAAAAAAAAAAAAGAGCTTAATGGAGCACTCTATCATCAAAACCTGAAATTTTACTGTTTCGTTTCACACAACTTGCTTGGAGTTATACAGACAAGCATCATATCAAGTATGAAACTACTGATTTTTCTTTTAATAATAGCATTTTAATATTGATTACTTGATAAGATCAATTGTGCGTACCATGACCTAAACAGATTGGGATATATTTCAGATGGGAGTTGGTTCCAAATTTGTTTTAAAAATGATGGAAACGAAATTACCTGGTTGTTGACAGGGTCTTTATTTTGATAGCTCTCTTGGTTAAGGGATTTTCTCCAGTGTAGTATTAGCATCTGAAGAAATCTTTGCTAAAGGCTGGACGAGTGTGGAGGCAGTTCAGTTTGTATCTAATGACTCTTCTCAAGGCTTTTCAGGAAAGATTTCTGTTAAGAAGGTTTTTAGGGAAAAAGTAAGTAGGCTAGACTTAGACTTTCTGGTATTTCTATGGCAAGGGATGAGCGTGAGGAACACCTAGCCAAACATCTCAGTATTATTCCTTAGATATCAGAAAGAGAAGAATGAAATTGCAGCATTTGTCTTGCGCCTCTGATGCATTTTATTTAAACCTAAACATTGTTTTAATAGTTCTGCATCTTGTCACCTACTTCTGTCAGCATCGCACATGTTTTCATGTATAGGGGAGCTCGTATTTCCCTTGTACTGAATGTGAAAAATTTCATATTTACCCTGAGCCTATGTTAGGTAAATGTCAGGATAGTACTAAGGCACTTTCACACTAGTTCTAAAACGGCAGGTTGATCTAAATTTTTATTTTTGTAATATTGAGACAAAAAGTAGTTAAATATCAGTGCTTTGTGTGCGAGAATACTTGCTCTGCTTCACTTCTGTCGTGTGAAAGTCCCTAAATTGCTTTGGCAAGTAGATAACTTGGAAATTGCTTTAGTGATAGAAGTGTTTTGAAAATAAACCTTGAAAGTGAGAATATGAAATGTGTAATTATCTAATGGAAGACTGAGAAGGTTTTTAAAAGCAAAACCAAGCGTAAAGACTAGAGTGGCTGCAGTTATCTGACCTCTCCACATGCTCTGCTGTGTCTCCATGTTATGGACATGTAGGGCATGATTCTCCAGATTCATATTGGCCACAAACTGTTTGGGGTGAGGCACCGGGATCACAAAACTGCTGGAGAGCACTCACACAGAGAGTGGGAGTGGCTGCTTTGCAGGTAGCTGAATTTGTGGAGGCAGGGAATTTCTTGAAGTATTTAGTAATTTCTTCCTGAATTTCTTTCATGCTTCTGTGTTTTTCAATTTTATGGTTTCCCTGTTGCGTTTCTGCCAGGGGCGCATATTTCACGTGTGAGCCTGAGGTGGTGTTGTTCATGAGGGGTTTATTGCCACTGAATTCTTGCCCTTGGACTGGGATGAGCTGTGGCTGCTGGTCATCCTTGGCACACTAGTGTCAACCCCGTGTTCTTCACCAGGGCTTGCTGATGGTAGAGTTTAAGTCTTCTTTGAAGTAAGTCACAGACGATGCACTTGGGTCACAAGTAAAGGAAGGTGGAGATCACTCTGAGATCTCTAGGACTCTGGTGTCTGAAGACGTCTCCCACAGCCCACCCATCCTTCTCCTCCTCCTCGACACTTTGGCTGGCAGACTTTTCGACCTTTATTGTTTGTCTTGACTGTGGCTCACCAGGATGCAGCATCTCTGCAAGAGATGAATATTTGCCTCTTTATTCACAGGAATCTCTTGTTATTCTTATAAGCTATATAAGTTATAAGTTGTTGTAACTTGTGACCTCTGACTTGAATCCTTGGAAGACTTCGGTACGAAAAGGAATTAGAAAGGGTTTAGTGGATGCTGTTCTTGTTCAGGTCCACGGGAACGTGGGATGTTTTGAAGCCACTCATGTCAATCTTGACTGCAATCGAGACTAGACAGTGACTTCATCTCCCTGGTACTGTCATCTCAAAAAGGCTTTGTCAATCCGAGGAAACAAAATACATATCTGCTGTTGCAGCTCGAGGTGTACGTTCATTGCTATGGCAGCTCAGCAAATGTGCCTATTTCTGTGAGTGTCTAGTGAGACCGTGACAAGTTTAGGTCACAGTGTCTGTATTGCTGCAGGGGAATGATTCTTGCGTACATGTCTGCATAGGAAATATTAGTGTCAGGACACTGAGTAAATCCTTATTCGAACTGATATATAGCTTCAAAAATGACTCGGTAATGTATTATGTCCCTGAGGAAAATGGTAAGAATTTTTGGCCTGTGAAGGACAGGGATTTCTTTACTTCCAAAATGCAACTGCTTCAGCTAGAGAGAGGTACCTTCCAGTGATGTCAGTGATGGATATGGCACCACCCAGAATGAAATGTAAATGAGACAGAGAATATAAAGAACACTGTTAATCTGTTTTGTAGTCCTGTCCAGAATAAGGCTGGGATCAGTTTCTACCCCTACTCCGATGCCAGATTAATCCTTCTGAACAGTCACAGTGAGCAGCTCTCAGCTGCTGCTTTCATGCTTAGTACAATATGAAGGGTCCCTTTTGGTCCTGGGAGTAATTTAAAATGTAGCTGGGGAGGTTTGCTGTTCATCCTCAAGGCATCCTACCAAGAAGGTTATATGGGACGTAAGATTAATGGTGTTGGCTGAAAGAGCGTGTCTGATTTTAGAGTAACTACAGTGAGAAGGAGTCAATGGCTTATTTTTTATTAAACTTTGTCTTTTGTATTCTTTTGCCTGATATAAAAATAGAAAACCAAACACACACATAGCAAGAAAAAACCACCTCAACTTGCCATTCTTGTGGCCCGAAATAATAACTGCTTTTAACTGCTGTAAGTTGGCATTGTTGCCAGGAGAAACAGTCCCACCTTCCCCTGGCAGCTGGTTCACGTTCCTCCCCCGTTGCCTCCTCCGCTGTGCCAGTGCACAGAGGGTATGTGCAGCTCTGCACCCACATGGGCTGGGGAACCGACACGGGGTAACGTTAATGCAAGAGAAATTGCTGGATTTTTGTCTTTTGGGTGTATCTCAGATGAGTTGGCCACTCCAGCTTGCAGCCAGGCTCCACTTGTGCCAGTGCGGCGGGAGGAACAACACAGGGCACGAGCACGGGACCACGAAGAGAAAGGTCTGTTCTTTGGGTAATGCCACGAGACAGTTGTGCTGGCCTATGTGAGGGGAGAATCAAGAATTAAAAGGTGAGGGTCCTGGATTTGTCGCTTTTTAAGTCACATTTTGCACGACTGTGAAGAGTGGTAGCGGCCAGTTTGTCAACTGCCGTGGTGCAAGGGCGTGAAGTGTTATTATTTTTATGTATTTGAGTCATCGGCTCTCAACAACTTTATAATGCTTCACAAAGGTCTTGCAAATTGTCATTATGTGAAATAGCCTTTAATGTCCCCTTTCTGCATGTGCATGTACTGCGAAACTTCTCTGTATTATAGAGCTTCATGTTTTTTCCCCCTGTTTTTATTTTGATGCATAATCCTTGTAAAAATACTTTTTAAAATGGTTCTACAGTGATGTGCTGGTTTTAAATGCAAGTGTGCACGGAGGTCATCTAACAATCTTGAACGAGAGCAAAAATTAATACTACCTCTGAAGATGTTTTCTCCTTGGTTAAAAAGAAAACTTCATGTGAGTGGGTGTAAAGAAGTTAAGGAAAATTTTCTGATAGGCCTCTGTGTGTGTTGGAAGGTGTTTGCTTCCTTGCGCAACTCTACTGACTCTTGTCCAATTTCTTTTTTATCAACTGAACTTGTACAGGCACATATTTGTTTATGATAAACAGCTTAGAAGCTTTAAAATCTCTATCTATCATCCATTTGAATTAAGTATCCTTTTCATAAACAGCTGTGTGGTCTTCAATCCACTGTCATAATTTGCTTATGTATCGGAACTGAGGACAAAAATGTCTTTTAACGCACTTGGGATGAATGGAAAATGCAGCTTTACTCTACTTAGGTACCCACGTTCTGCTTTTTCCCAATAGCATTAACAGAAAAAAAACCCCGACAACCCCAAACCCTGACCAGCTGGTAAAACAGTAATTAGTGGAGGTGCTCTTGTGTGTGACTTCTTTGTTTACCAATGGTGGTGATGACGGCAGCTTCTGCCTTGCTCCTGGGCATCCCACGTGTGCAGGCGGAGGCTTCTCTGCATCTTCTTTCCTTCTTTCTTCCCGCATCCTGGGCACTATCCCTGAAGGGGCCAATGCAACCTCCTTTTCCCTCTTGAGGCAAAATGTTGTGGGGTACCTGGGTGCCAGGCAGCCCCTCTCATGACAGCACTGACGCAGAGTTGGGGGGTCTTGGCAGCAGCCCCAGGCTCCCCGGTCCCTCCTCGCTGCTGCTCTCGCAACCCCCTTTGCTCCGTTGGAGCTCCTTTGCAGCCGCAAGAAGCAGAAGGCAGGCCATGGAATAGCACTGGAAGGATGCTTTGTGAGGTGTGGAGGAGAAGTTTCTTAATAGGAAAAAGGACCCCAAACCCAACAACAACATCCTTCCCTCACAAACTGGGATCCCCGCCGTGCCCGTTGCCTCCTCCAGCACTTGCTGTTGTTACCAGCTTTGATCTCCGTATCTCCAAGGGGCTTTTTTCATTTTTCTGACCAGTGTTGGAAGGGTCAGTCCAGCCATTACCTAGTTTTGGCAGACACTTTTGACAATAGTGGGGGAACCTTGGAGCTGGGAATTCCTCTTATTTGCAGGAATAAGCTACTACTGGTCAACTCCTAGTGCCGGTTTTAACTGCACCACCCAGGTGAGAATCGGGGGCTGCTACGACTTCCACCCAGCGCAAGCAGAGCACTGTGCAGTGCTCCACACACTGCGGGTGAGTGTTGCAGCTTGGGAACTGTGGTTTGTGATGTTATTGGGAAAAAAAGAATGCCAGGTTGTAAGGGGGGCTAAAGAGATGCTGGTGGACCCTTCTCAGCTGTAATCCTCTCTGGAATGGAGGTATCTTCCAGTTCTGCCTGCCTACATCTACAACGTGTTTTCAAAACACTTACGAAAATAAATGCAAAAAAACCCACAGAATGAGCCTGTAACTTGAGAAAAAACCTGAGGTTTTAGACTTTTTGTAGTTTATGTCAATTTAATTAAAAAATTAACTTTTAAAAATTGATCTTAATTGTGCTGGAAGCATCTTATCTCTCAGCACATGTTCAATAAAAGGTAGGCTGGGCTTTCCACATCTGTGGTACTAGTTGTGATGTCTTCGTTGTGAAAAGTTGTCATTGGTCTGAACACATCATTTGGTGGGCCACCTGCCTTTTCTCTTGCCCACTCGTTGCCTTTTGAGGTTGATACTGAAAAGCAGGAACCTGAAGGTGGCCTCCCTTCTAAAAATTTCCTTCTCGCATTGTGTTCTCTTGCTAATGCTTATTTTATTAGCCCCCTTCTTACTCTGGCAGCGAATGCAATGACGTAGCATTCAGGGCACTTTTCCAGACTCTGAAGTTTTACAAGCAGTCGGCAGTGGAAACATTCACAAATCTGTTCCAAGATACATATACACTGGGTGTATATATCCAAATGTAAATATTCTGAGCTGTTTGTTAAGTTTTCAATTCGCTAACTGGTTAAAGCTTTATATTCGCATCTCCATGGAGAACTTTTCTTTTTGTGACCAAACTGACAGCAGGTTTCCTAGGGGGCAAAACCAGCTGCTTTCTTATCTTGATGTTCCCTGCTGCTTATCTGGAATCCTCGAGCATCCACGTACTGGACGCTGACGAGGACAGAGCCGGCAGCGTGGCCAGGTCTGCGTTGCCGACCAGTCCTTGATGCTTACTAATCTCTTGGAAGCGATGGGCTGCGGCACGTTTGAGGTTCTGACTTGGGTATTGAGCCTTTTTCATCTCTGAATGAGACTGTTTTCTGTTGGTTTGGCAAACCATAACATTCTTTTGAAGAGTTGGTGCCCTCCTGAAGTCCATCACGTGCTGGAAAGCTGTAGCTCTTGCATTCTCTAGGACAGGAGACAGAGGCAGTGGCAGTTGTTCTAACTAATGCTCTGTTCTCCACACAGCAAAACTGAGTTTCTCTCTCTGTGAGGTTAAAGAAATCTTAATAGTTTCAAATTCAGTTTTTATTGCTTGCTGTAGTTGAATTATTTTTTTCCAAATTGAAATTAGGGTGTTGACTTACAGGCAAAATCCACTTACGATGGTTAATTGGTGGTCAGGTTGTCTTGAAAAAATATGATCTTCAAGTATGTAAATTCTATGGCTGATCAAAACTTGTGTCTGAAGAAAACCCAAACTTTGAGAAACTTCGACATTAAGGATTTGCACCTAGATTTCAATTAAATGATTTTTATAAAAGATGGCCTCTCCCTCATATACTGTAACCCAAAAGTTCATAGCTTTGCAAATTTCTGGTCCTGATTTTTATTCTTAGGTTTATTTCCATTCCTAGGACTTAGTATGGGAGAAATTATTCATCTCGAGTATCTGGTATAAATCCCCTAGATTTTAATCATCTGCTAGAAAATGTCCCGTCGAATGATAGTGAAGATATAAGTACAATCTTTGAGGCAAATGTCTTGGTTTAATGACTTTTTTTTTTTCTTTTTTAATTACCCTTCACCTAATTTGAATCCATCAGTGGTAAGGACATATATCTTGCAGCATCTATATAAATGTTTCTTGTCAGACACCCCTAACCTATGTATGCTTTTCTGCTTAAGGTCATTAGCTGTTCTATGCCAGTAAATCTGTGCCTTAGCATTACAGTAAATTCAAAATCAGATAAACTTTGAAAGAATTAGAAGTTATATATTAACAGTGCTTGGCATGTTCGCAATAACAATTTCTCAATTTCTCTTTTATGTGCCAAATTTAATTTGATAATGCATTTCAAACATGCTGGCGTGGTTTCGTTAGCGGGATGCCACGTGCGTTTGCTTCTAAAGAGGAATAACTTGGCCATCCAGTGTCAGTCACCTGGCCTGTGGTTTCACAGTTGGTGTAAGCCAGTCTTGAAGCGTGTGGGCCACCTTGGTAGAAGGTTGTCTTGTCCCTGGTGAGATGTTTGTGCTATGTCTGGTGATAGCATGAGCGAAAGGAAGAGTAACCTCCCCTTGCTAGGCAACTGTTCCACTAGGTTTACTGCCCTTATCTAGCCCATTGCATGAGGTGCGCAATTGCTGGTAAGAGCTCTAAAGAGGGGCTGAGATCATAGGATTTGTCTTTTCATGACAACCTACGCTGACATTGACTTAACAATGCTTGTAAAACCTGAGTACCACTGGGTTTAAAACTCCCTGACAACAGGATTATCCTCCTGTGTTCTGGGGTGATAGAGTGCCTGTCATTGCAGGGCTCTGCTCACACCCTGCCCTCCTGCCGGCATCTGTTGCTGTGTCCTGGTAATGCTAATGCTATTTTTCTGATTATCCTATCTGAAATATTATGATATCTGCAATTACAGTAGCAATGGCATCTTAGAGAAGTTTGCAGGTATGCTAAAGTTGTATTCCAGCTCTTGCCCTTAAGAAATTATTAAATGCAATTGCCTGAAAAAAACGTTCAGTATCAATGAAGGAAAAAAAGCATGAAAAGATTCAAACTTGGTCTTTGGCTGAGCCTGGGAAGGAAATATTACCCATGCTCGATGAAGCCTGTTTCTGCACCCTTTGCCTCCTCTTGACTGAGCTGGTATTTGAATATATACTTAAAAGTAAGCATATGCTCAGCTGCATTCCTGAACTGTGGCCTCATCTCTGCCTCGGAAAGAGGAGAGTGCTCTCTTCTTGCCTTTCTAACCATCACAGAAATGCTACACCTATGCCAGCAGGAGCAATATTTGGTTTTCCTGCCTCACAGGGAGAGGAATCTTGGAAGTGGGTTGAGGTGGAACCCAGAGCCCGTGTTTTTGGTCAGACATCCCGTTGCACATGCTCTTCTGGAGACATGGCTGCGTTGCAAAAACATGTGTGTAATTTATCCAGCTTTTTTTTTCTCTCCAGGTTTTTTTTTTCTCTCTTCCTACAGCTAAAAGCTGCTGTTGGTAATGCATTAACTCTTTTTGGAAGTACAACTAGCAGAGGACACTGGTAGGAGGATGTGGTGCAGAAACTACAACTGCGTAGGGACAGATCCAGTCGCAGTAAATACGAGGCAGTGGTTTTTGCATCAAAGGCAAGGTGTATAGAAGCACATCAGTCTGGTAACCCAAGTAGCCCAGCTATCTCAACTTCAATTTTCCCACGTAACTGCAATTTGAATGGCATAATACTTTGTAGTAAGCTGTGGAAATTTTAATAAAACCTTTCCAGGTGAGTAGAAATAATTCAACATTAGGTTAGAAGGAACAAGTCAAGTCTCCCCAGCTCAGAAGGAAACATCATTAATAATTTAGATGTCTCTATCTGGATTACTGTCTCTTTACCCAAAAAATAAAAGTTGCAGTTTATAGCTTAAGAATAACTAAAGCAGGAAAGTACTGCATTTTACAGAGTGAATGACCATAGTTGCCACAGAAATAAGGAGATAATAGGATTTTGAAGAGCAACTGAGAAACAATTTCTATTGAATTCATCTGTCTGTGAGTAGCATGCAGTTATGGCAAAGAACATGAATGTACCATGTTCTTAAATAACATTTCTCACCTAAAACTGAGGTAGCTTTCTACAAAGTAGTAAAATATTCTGGCTTCTACCAGGTTCAGTTCTCGATAAAATCTTTTTTCCTAGCTGACTTCTGTTCCTCTTTAATGACTGTATCACCTAACTGTGAAATTGCTGCTTGTGATGGGCAAATCAATAAAGGCGTATTAGTGTGCTGTGCTGCTTCTCCTTGCCAGCCCCGCTGCAGTGTCCTTCCTTTGCTGAAGGGATGCTGGGACATTGTGTCCCCAATGCCCTCTGATTTTTGGCTAGAGAGGTAGGAAGGTCCAAAGTGATACAGGACCCAAATTGCTCAAATACCCATTAAAATAAGCCTTTCTGTGAGCAGCAGAGCAATGAAAGGCTGGTTCCCCCTGGATTTGCCTTGCATATGGATTTTTTCTGGTGCCAAACAAGACATTGGTTCCAGTGTTGCTGGTTTTGAAGCTTTAATGACTAAATTCTGGTGGCCCTAGCTGTAGCCCTGTCCTCTGTGGGAGCCTTACTCCAGCCCAGGAACCTTGCTGGACCTTGCTATGATTGAAACTTTGCTAATACAGCAGCTAAACCTACGTGATGGCTTTCAGAGTTGCTGGAGAAGAACAAATGCAGTGAGTGATAAGATGTGCCTTTTTTTTTTTTTTCTTTAATTCAGGCAAAAATTCAGGAGCTGGTGACGTGCTGCGTGCGTTAGGGAGGATTGGTCCCAGTCAGTAATGGCTACCAGTGCTAAGATAGCTGTTTCCAAAAGTTATAGCAAGTTTTTTTTATTTAAATAATATTTTCAAAGTTGACTTTTAGATGGAGATCACTTGGGGTCAGGCTATCATAACAAAAGAGCAGAATATGCTATCAGTGACAGATAATGGGAGATACGCCTACTGGAAATGCTAAAAATATGCTTAATAAAACTGGAAATCGTAATTGTTTGTGGTAATCCACGTGATCTTCAAGCTGATCTACTCAAAAATAACCAAATTACCACTTGTAAATAAAATGAGCCTTAAAGTATTTATCAGACATTTACCTTTCAATAAATACCTTAAAAGTATAGCACCAAATGAAGCACTCGAGCAGAGCATTTGTGTTTCTGCAGCAGTGCTGCAAACTTCAGTCTCCTGTGCTTTTGTACAGCTTGTTTCTCTGGTCTGTGCAAAACATGTTACCAATAGCAATGCTTTTTATTTATGAAATATTCTTCTAGCTGGTCATTTGGCTCCAGTGGCATCAAATTATAATCTCATTTTTCCAGGTGCTGTAGTCAAAGATGTGGCTCATGGTGTGGTGCAGGCTTTGCAGATAAACTACCACTAGTCTTGATTGTTGGCAAATTGTTTAAACCAACATCCAGGTACAGCATCCTTAGGTTTTTATTACCAAAACAGGGATAACGAGGTGAGGAGATGTACCAGAGCGTAGAGGCTAATGTTTAAAACCAGAAGTTTCTGCATGGGATTTAATGGCTTTTGTCTCAGAAGTCTCTGATTTCATAGAGGTGCAAATGTTTTTAAATGCCAATAAATGCTAATGTCCTAGGTCATTTAAAGGAAGATGGCAAAAAAACCCAACCTAGATGTGAAATATTGAAGTTGGCAGATAGGATTTTTAAAATAACAGGGAAATGATGTTTAGCCACAAGATGTGGTTAAATTCAGGAGCTTCTTGCCAGATGTTGCAGCAGAAATCTCTTCAGGCTTGCTGAATATGTAGCAGATAGCCCTAGCTCAGGAGGGTCTGACAGCCCCAGATCCTGCTGAGCTGGGGAGGAAGGGTGGTGTGACCTGGGGCGGTAGGGTGGTACTTGTCCTGCTCTTACGGCCTTCTCTGGGCAGCTGCTGTTGGCCCCATGTGGGACAGGAGATGGGACTAAACTGAGCTGTGGTCTGACCTGCTACATCAGCTCTTACGTGCCTGAATGAAATCCTCACTTTATAGAAAGGGAAGCAGAGAAATGGAGGGGACGTGTCTTCTGCTGAAGACCAATCAGGGTATGAAAACAGAGCATTTCTAGTCAGCCCTGGGCTACTGGTGATGTTTTTTTTCCTACGTTGTATAGAAGATAGAGGTGCCTGTAGACCCCCAGCAGTATGATTACGGCGTGAACTCTACACACCTCTCAAATTTCTCCTCCTTCACTTGTCTTCCATTACATCTAAGGCAGCTGGGATCCAAAAAAGTACTTGCTGTGAGTGCTGTTTCAAGGTGTATTTACCCAATTCTTTAGGGGATACTTTAATACACTAAAAAGGCTGAATTATGCTTTGGCCTCTCTTCAAACTCCTGAGATTCTCCTTTGTTTCCCCCCCCTTCAGATGATGAGTCATCATGTTTATCGAAATCATACATCACTACCTAGGAATCCTATAATTTATTTAGAAATGCTGACTTCCACATTTTATCTGCTAAGCTAAGCAAGTACTCAACTGGCCTTGATCAATGTGCTTCGGTCAAGGGTGCTGGCAATTCACTGGCTCTGACCCTCCCTGCATGTTTAACAGCCTTAAAGAAAGGAAAGGTCAATGGCAATTACACCATTTAAGAAATTCATAGAGAGTTAGGCAGCTAAATAACTCTGAGGATTTAGACCAAAGCTTGATTTATTTCTTTTTTCTTATTTCATCTTGATATCATTGCTTAGCAGTCAAAGGTTCATTCGTTTGTGATGAATGAATAAGGTAGATCTAGCAGTAGTGAGTTCAAATAAATAAATAAACTCTGCCTTTGCAGTTCTACAAATAGACTTTGAGTGGCTTTGGTGAGCTCCTGGCCTCCAGTCGGAGTCAAACCACCACAAGGCCCTCCAAAAAACGGTATTTAAAAATAATGACCTGGTCACTCTGCAAGTGTTAAAAGATCCACATAACACTAATACAAGCTTTGACACTGATCCTTATGTATTGGACCAGCCTAATAAAATTTAATCCTATTTTGTCAGTCCAAACATCTTAATTTTGGTCATCAAAAGATATTTCAGTATGCTGTACTTTGTAAGTGCATATATAAAACATTATAGCAATATAAAACATTTTAGCGATGTCTAATAGAATCATAGAATCATAGAATGGCCTAGGCTGGAAGGGACCTTAGAGATCATTTAATCCAACCTCCCTGTCATGGGCAGGGACGCCACAATCTTGGACGTTTTAATTTCTAAGTGTCTAATCTGAGATGCATTTAGAAGTCTTAATAATCAATCTATATATGATGTGGAACTTCATTTTCAAGGTATTTCAAGTTCGAAAATTAGAAGCAGAAGCAACCAAACCCCATTAATTATGTTGTCTCCTAAGGTACATGGGATGTTCTTAGAATTCAACAGATTGTTGGTTTTCAACACAAAACAAAGTAATTCTGCTAAATGCTTTGCTCATCAGTGGGTTTTTTTTCTGGGGGAACCCTCAAGACAAAGAGCATGATATGGAGAAGAGTTGATGGAACAGAGTTGTTCCCAATTTTGTGACTGACACCTTCAAACAGTCAAAGCCAAACTCTCCTGGCCGAGCTCATTGCGTTTTAACCTTGGACTATGAACACTTCCAAGCCACTTAATCCAGTGCAGCATGAAAAAAATTATTTATTTATTTATTTAGTGCAATCAATCAGATATTAAAAAATGTGTGTGGAGTTGTACTTGGAAATACTTGTACAGGAGTTCCTGCCTAAACTTATTGTTTTGCCATCACCGTGAACTGGTATTAGCATTCCCTGCCTCGTAGGGCTGCCATCAGGATGTTTGCCACTTTTTGCCAAGTCACCCTGATTTGAGCTAAAAATTAACCTTCTCATCCGAAGTCCTGAGCTAAATACACATCTTTGTATGTGGCTGGCACTGTGACGTATTTAATGTAAGGGCATTTTGGACTGTAAGGCATTATTTCTGCCCTGGGTTAGCTGCTGGTGTGGGTGTTGTGTTGTGTCCAGCCTTCTCCACGTTCCCCAGCAATGAGAAACTGGAAAAGACCATCATTATATTTCACTCTCCGATGCCCAGAACAGAACAGGATTTGCAGCCTGGTGTTTCTCACAGATGCTTTCGTTCACTTAAAGGACTTTCTTCATCTGAATATTCATTTATGCATTTCTTGAGAAAGATGAGGGCTGAAGCTTTTCAGTGCGGTAGATGATCACTTGAAGAATTTTGTCTTCAAATTCCCATATTGCAGTTGCTATGAGAATGTGCATTTTAAAAAAAACCCCAGCATCAGTATTTTCTAATGTAGGTTGTGCTTACCAGAGTGAAATGGTGAGTACCTGCATGAAGGAGATGTACAAGAGACTGGAGATTTCTCTCAAAGTGCTGCCCTTCTACTGTGTTGTTTCCTTCAGGCTTATGTTGGCGGTGGGATTTTCAGCAATGAGGAGACCCTGGGTTGGTTTGTTATTAGAAGCTGTGGTTTGGACATCACTTCAAAAACCTTGTAAGAAAGCGATGTGATTTTTTCATTATTTTTTTCTCCCCAGTTCAAGGTGTGAGGTTCAAGACACTCTCTATGTAGTTAGACATGGAGATATATAACTGGACCTTTGCATGCCAAATACTGGCTTCCTTCATATAAGCGGTTCCATTTCCATGCCAACATCTAACTTTTCTCTCAAGCACTAGTGTGGTGGCTTGACCTTGACTGAACTTTGTTTTCCATGAGAACAACATAACTTGATCCCAAAGTGATTTTTCTTCCATTTGTTTTCAGATGCCAGTTGTCCTTGGGCCTGCTCGCTGTGTTGAGCTGGCTGGCGTTTTGGGTTCTCTGGTATTTCTCAAGTAGTTTGTTTATTGCCTTTAGTGTTACAGTTGAAACGGTAGCAAGGACACGGACATTTAGGTCAGATTCAGGCTGAGGTCTTCTCCTACTTTTTCATATTTTACCTTGAGTAGGTGCATTCTGCTTCTGTGTGCTGTTTCGGAGGAACCTCATGTGGTGGCAATGAAAGTGAAGCAAAGCCAACGGATTCTTCTAAAGGAGGTTGATTAGACTTAGACAAGAAAACTGTTTTGGGAAGTCTAGAGAGAAAGGATTTAGCTTTTGTTGACTTGTACCAGAAGTCGGTAGCAAAGCCGTGGAGGGATCGTAGGAGTACTGACTCCTCGTCATTTCTTGTAGCTGCATGAAAGAATCTTCCCAACTCAAAGCTTGGAGAATATATTTAATGCGCTGTTCTGTTGAATCATGGCCCAGCTCCAGTAAGCAGTATTCCAACTGACAAATTTTGAGAGAAAAGTTAGCTTAGCCTGTTAGTGATCATGAGTTAGAAAACATTTTTCTGTACTCTTTATGGATTGTAGTCACCAAACTACGTGTGTTTTTGATGCGTCTCCTTTAGTTTTGCCCACGGAAGGCTTTTTTCCCTTCCAAAGTCATGCATTACAATTTAAAAGAGTGGGACTTGCACAATTTATTCCACTCTTGGTGGTCTTTTCCCCTGCTTGCCTCCTGTTTCCAGCCTCATTGCCCCAGTCCTCCTCACAGCTGCTGAATATTCTGACTGATTTTAACCATTCCCTTGGTGATGGGCTGTAAGGTTCTTCCAAGTTGGGTGGATATTGCCACCCAGATGGAAGAGATAAATCAGGTTTGGTCTGTTGCCAACAAAAAATTTGCAGTGTGAGCCTGTTCTCTCTTAAACCTGCAGCGGGAAAAATATTATCAGTGCATCTACCACATAAAAACACACCAAAAGAAGTCGAAGGCGGCTCGTGTTTTACTAAACTCCAGCAATTCCAACCACTAGACAAAAAGCCGCAGGAAACCAGCTTCATTAGTGCTTCATTAGCTTTACTTAGCAGACTCAAAGGGAAATGAGCTCTATACACAAGAGTTGAATACAGTTCCAAATGCTCCAGATCATTTTCTATCTTGTATTTCTCATGAGCTGTTCAAACTGGCCAACAGCTGGCGAGATATTAAAAAATGTTTCTACTACCGGAAAACTAGAATATTCCTCTTCTGCAACCTGCTTCATTGCTTCTTCTCTCTTCTACCCTGCGGAGCCTGCTTCCATCTGCTTTTAGGTGACATTAGCACAATTCAGACCCTCTGAAACTGCTGAACTTTGTCATACATGGTAATTTGTGTAAGACGTTCTTTCAAGTCTGAAGTATTTTATATATATATATATTTATTTATATCTGTTTATATATACATATTCCTTATACCAGAACTCTTGGATAGACTCAAAACAGGCCTTTTTTTTTTTTTTTTCTCTGCTGAGACCCTTGCATATTTATGGTTGTTCTTAGCTATATTTAGCTTGTATGATTGAGTTCTTTCAATTTAAACAAGAAGTGTTTAGAAAGAAAATGTTCCGAAGTGGGCCACGTGCCTTCCTCTTGTATGGCATTTTTGTTCGATTATACAGCAGCTGGTGTCACTGGAACTGAGGGATTCAAAGAAAATACACATTACAAACTCCAGAGGCTGACTTAGGCAGCATTGCTGGTACTTAACAAATGCCTTTCCTGATCACAAGTCAATGGGAGTTGGGAATTTTGGAGATCTGTGTGTAGTTTCTTTACAACTGCAGAATGTATGTGATAGTGCCTCTTTGTCCTACGCTGAATTTTTATGAAGAAAGGAGCTGTGGCTTTTGCAAGGAGTGCCGTAATGAATTCTGGTACAAATTCATTTTGTATTTTTAGATCACAAGGGATAATTTGCTTGCCCTTTTCTTACGGTTCTTGTAAGAATTCATGTTGCTTAATCTCCTTGCTCTGCTATTAAAACTCACCTTTGTATTTTCCACAGGCTAGGAGAGACTAATCTTAGCTCCTGGTAATTAGTGCTAATTTAGTTCTTTATGCTCCATGAGTGGCCAACAAAAGCCTAATTCCGAATGTGCATATTTTATCTTCACAGTAAGCTAACAATCCAATCAACGAAAAGACTTTTTTCCTCCATAATTCCTATCTTGCTTTTCTCTTGCTCTCATCATACAAACCTGTGCATATATTGAGATAATAATGCTAAGAATCAATTTAACCGTGCTACGGTGAGAACAGCAAGAAGCAAGAATCGACAGCAAGAGCAGTTCTGCAGAGGCTGAGCCGAAGGCTGACAAAAATGCCTTTTGAAGGAGCCGTGTTTTCATCTGTTGCCAGAACGTGGCTCTTTCCAGGGCTGTATTTAGAAGCTGCTAACGCAACAGAGAAAGCCGCCTCCCAGGGCAGTGTCTGAGGAGTGCATCCCAACGGGGTGAGGAAAGAGCTTGGACTCTTTGACACCCTCTCTCCCCCACAACCCCAGCTACAGCAGTGGCCTCCTCGCTTTTGAGAAGCCAGCGTTTTAGAAAGTCATCCTACAGAGAGTTGTTGCTTCCTTGAGCTCAGCCTGTTCAACTGGTGACACCTCCGACAGCGGCAGCAGCCTCACAGCCCGTGCTGCTGCTGTGCTCTCACGAATCGCCCGTCTCTTCTGGCTGAGGACTCTTCAATGGTCCAAGAAAAAACCCAACCTTGGTATAGTCTGCTTAGCAGAACCAACTGCTCTTGGGCAACTCAGGGTGCTACAGAAGGGATGTATATGGACCACAGATCAGTGCACCCTCAAGGCAGAGCGTGTCATGTGAATTCCTGAATTTTATACGTCAGTATGGTGGGATGTTTTTTACCTGGATAAATCCTTCTTAATTTAAGGCTGTGCTGAGAATCTAAGACAGGGAGAAGTAAATGGTCAGTTGCTGTGATTTGGGAATGCATTTGAAGGAGTAAATTTATTGCATTTTAATGGGTGATTTTCAAACTTCTTAGAAAAGTTTGCTGCTGAAGTCAGTGTAAGATGTAGATCCAAACCATAAGTAGTTAGTTTTAAAAAAGATGTGCAGGACTCCAGCTTTAATTCCAGACAGCAGTTATCAAACAGCAGTAATGGCTTCCAGCCATGAACAGGGCAGAATTTCTGCTGTGGTTTTCTGCCCTGGAGTTCAAAGCATGAATGTCTGTGCTCTGAAGTCAAACGGACTGAGAAAGCGGCAAGTACTCCGGTAGAAACTCTGCTTAATTTTTGCATTTCATTTCCCTTTCCTGTACTGCTGTGAACACCTAAAAACGTTCCCATTGTTTTCATGAGGTTCATGGCTGAATTGTTCCCTGAGGTGACTCCAGTACGGCACAACAGAGGCGCCTGCGCAGAATCACACAACCTGACAGGTCGCACATTAGCCTTTGTGTTTTACTGGCCGGTGAGCAAAGAGTGGAAATGATTCTCTCGCCCTTCTCATCGGCAAGTGCATGTTTGGATGTGGAAGAGGTTCAAGAGCTGGGCTTCCTTACTAATAGTGCACCGTGACAGAGATGTGTGGGATTGCCAAGCTGTGGGGTGTCACGAGCCATCTCCTTGGGTAAAAATCCTCTCCTCAACTGATGGGTGGAATTGCAAAGGGGATAAAACGGTTGAAGATAGGCACAGCGCACTGTTGCAGAATGCTGTTGATTGAATGACAAAAAAAGTGACAGAAGCAGTTGAATATTTCTAAGCAAAAAAACCTGCCAAGTTAATAATTGCAAACACTCAGATTTCTGTCTTTTTGCTCGCGTGGAAGTACAGCACCTCATTGCTAAATCTGGTGGAATAAGGTAGGAGCCATAATGTTTGAAGCAGTGGATTTGACATCTCAGAAAATGTTGTTTCTGTGATCTTGGCTCTTCCTAGCCTGGTGCTCGGGGAGGCTCCCTTCTCCTCGTGTGTTTTTGTTTTACTGGCAAGTGTCGTGTTATTGGTTCACTCTCCCTTCACCTGCCGTTGTGTATTTAAGCTACTTTCCTAAGGAGCTGAAATGTTTTTGATAATTCTGTTGCTCCTTTTGTCTCCTGGTTCATCTTTCCTCCTCTACCTCCTTCCAGCACCTTTTGAGCCCATTTGCCACCTTTAGCTACATGTGAAGGGAGAGCAGATGCGGGTGAATCTCTAGAAATGGCTCGGTGAGGTTGATGAGAACCGCTAGCTGGCTGGAGGGAAGGCGTTCAAACTGGTCTTCTCATGGAGGAAAATGCCACCTCGAGCCATGGTGACGACAGTGGGGGTTGTTCAAGAGCACACGGAAGAAACTTTGGATAGTTTTGCAGGAATAAAGATACTGCCAGGGAAAGGGTTGGCAGCAGGGATAGTGAGGTAGTAGTGAAGCGGTACATGCTCAGGGACTTGTAGGAAGCGGGAGATGTGGTGCTGCGAGTGATTCCCAGGAATAGGTCATTGAGAAGGGCAAAGAGAAAGGACTGTTGGTGAAGGATGGAGGTGTGCGTACGGATGTAGGACGCGAATCCACAGGAGATACTTCCTTCTTCCAGTGTGGGCAGGAGAACTTTTTTTTCTGGTGGCACCCAATTAATTGTGGCTCTGTTTGATAAATGTTAATGTATTCCTGTCTCACAAAACTGCTGTGTTAGCGTGTGTCTGGCTGCCATTTGTGAATTCTAACCAGCGGTTTTGCTGCGCAAGTAGGGCTGCTCTCCAAAAGATGGGAAGTGAACTCGTGCTGACTCTTTCACTTCAGGTCAGCCTGCAGCTTCGCTCGTACAGAGGCCTTATGTTGTTGGCAAATTGAGAAATGGTTTCTCTCTCTAAGCATTTTACTGCGACAAAGACAAAAGTTATTGGACGTAGCTGGTTTTAGGATGTAAGATTTCTGAACGTATGTTTTTCGCTGGAATTGTTTCAGATATGCATCATCCTTGTCGGTTGTACAAATCCATTTTTGTATGTTTTCATGGCAGTGGCTGCTTTAGCTGCTAAATATTGAT
This sequence comes from Apaloderma vittatum, assembly GCF_000703405.1. NCBI lineage: Eukaryota > Metazoa > Chordata > Aves > Trogoniformes > Trogonidae > Apaloderma > Apaloderma vittatum. The sequence goes on along the minus strand of NW_009697326.1, from coordinate 6,609 downwards.
TAAAGCATTTTGATATGAAGATGAGCTGCCAGGGAATCTTCTCTATGCAAAAAATAATTAAAATTGAGCTTAACTGTAATACAGTCAAGATGGCTGTGCTCAATGAATTTTGACTCACAGAATAACTGTGCTGCAGTACATTTCTAGAATGTGCAGAGACTTTACATGTGTTTCATAGTCCAGTAAAAAAAAAAAAAGTCATTTGGTGATATCTTAAATAATTTAATCTTGCAGATTTGATAGATCTTTATTAATGCTATTGTTTTTAAGCTACTTTGACTGTGTCAGTCAAATCTAAAAATAGGGCAAACAGGACTTGCAGATCTCAAGCTGCAAGTCGTTAAGGAGTTAAAGCACATAATTGATGAACAAATGGGAAAAGCATACACTGATAAAACACATATGCATGGAAATTGTAGCCTGCCTACTTTGTAGGTTCTTTGAACCGTGAAACAGAACCGAATAAGCAATGAAATTGGAAATATATGCAGCGTTACTTGAATTATTTTTGCGAGCATCCAAGATCAATAAGGGTACAAACTAGAGATTGCGGCATTACATTAGTGTTAATAGAATGCCCTTCCCTTTATATTCAGAAGTAGTTACCATATGGTTACTTCTGAGTCCTGCTGTGAATCTGGTTTTGATGAAGCATATGTTTCTGCTTCCGATCTCCTTTGGTTTAAGTGCGCAGCAAACCGAACGTGTTTCCTAGCAGCTGGATGTGTGTGGCTGGTGTCTCAGCAGGGTAACCTACCCAAGGAGTCATTATGTTACTCGACAGAAACTTCTTAGCTGTTCACATTTTCTTTGCTGTGAGCACTCTGCTGAATATCTGAGTGTTTCTGCATCAGGTAAGGAGACCACAGAGATGTTCTTTGCCTGGATGCATTATTCTCTGTTCGCAGTTCTTGTGGCCTTCATACGTCTTTCCATTTAGTGACCTTTTCCCAGCTGTCTTGGCCAAGGGACAGGTGAACACAACTCATTGCTGAGTTCATTAGCACTGCTCCGAGCATCAATTAGTAGTGAAATAAGAGCATGGTGGTAGTAGCAGGATAGCGGGACTTCCGCAAAATGAATCATTTTCATCTGCCCTCAGGGACGTGAAGAATTGCCTTCAAAAATGCTTCCACCATAAACTTAGAGAGATGAAATGGCTGTTTTCCATCATAGCAGCATGTGCTGCAGTAAGTAAATCACCTGCTCAGCCTATTCCATTTTATCTGTAACAGTTCATCAAGAATATGCTGCTGAGGTCCTGAGTACTTTTGTAAAACAAAAGAACAGCAAAAAAGCCCTGTGACAAACCTATCCTGCAAAGGAAGAGTGCAGATAAGAGAGCTGCAGCTTTATTTGCCAAATGAAAGCCAAGAGCCCTGTAGTTAAATTTCTGCATTTGAAGTAGTATTGGATGTGAAAGCTTGTGCAGGAGGAGTCTGGCTGACTGTCAGCTTTCGTTTATCAGTCAAAGGATGTTTCTCTGCTCGTGTAGTGTAGATCAGAGTGGCTGAACCCGGGGGGGGCGTGCATTTTAAATCGGTCTGGGTATTCATGGCAGTGCGGGAGAGGGCTTGGGAGGAATGCTGCTGCTTAGCACGCGATGGGGCTGGTGCCAACCGCTGCAGTGGGGGGACTCTCCCTGGGCCTCCTCTCGGTAACAGCACACAGAAGGTTACTCAGAGGAGGAACTCTGGTGTAAATACCTGAAAGTTACAGTACTATACGGATTAAGTACAAATTCTTTTCAGTGATGCTTTGGGTGGCATTTGCTTTCTGGCAGGTGCTGGCATGAATAGTTGGTTCTTCCACTGACGTGGACTTTTCAAAGTGAAAGCTTTGCAGATGGCTTTTCTGTACATCTCAAGTCACTGCCTTTCTTGGTGTCTGTGTAATGCAGACATACTGCTGTTCCATCCCTTGTTTCTTGTGTCCATTTATATTTCATGCTGTTTGTAGCAGATCCAATTTCTTACGAGTGTGTACAAACACCTACCTGGGTCTCCAGGTTTGGCCAGGGCCTGGAGATGCTGCTGAATACTAATAAAAGGGGACACCAAAACCATTTCTATATTTAGAGTCAAGGCTGTGAATTTTCCTTTGAGTCTGTTTTCTATAAAGAAACTGGACTGTCTTAGTAAAACCAGGCAAACAAACCCTTGCAAAAAGATGATGCCTGAAAATGAGGTTATTTATCAGTTTTGATTCCTTTTCAGCAGACCTTGTAGAGAGTTCCCAATAGCTGTCAACACAAATCCAGTTATGGACCAACAGCCAAATCCAGCTCCCCCTAGATAATAGAATAAATTAATTCTTTCAGTCCTTCTGGAACACAGGGAGGTGGTGAACAGAAGGAAACTGAATCCCATGTGCTGCTTTTGTGGGGTTTTGTTCTGTTTTTCAGAAAAGATACATCCTAATTGTGTGTACTAAGAAACTGTAAAAAAAAAAAAGTTATCCCCAAGGAACTTCAGTCAGATATGGGATTCGGGATTAAGTGGGTCTTCAGTTTCAGCTCCTTTTTTTTGCACTATCGGGATGTACAAGTGGTGGGTTTGTATCTTACCTTCCCCACGGTGTGGTCTGAAAGAGCCCCAAGCTATGGAATGTAATAGATGTTGCAGACGTTCTGTAATGTTTGTAACATGTACAGAAATCTTGGGCGAATTGTGCTTTGGAAATGCCAAGTATCTTACAGTGTTTCAGTGAAAATTTTAGTTCATTGAAATTGTTCCTGTGGTTTGGAAGGTGAGGGTCTTGGCCGTAAGGAGAGATGGGTACAGTACATGCAGAGAGTGGGTTACTAAACCACCCCAGTCCTTTGTTTCTTGCCAGGAGTTAAGAATTATACGTGAACATATTTAAAAATTAAAAATCCATCAATTAGTCAGAAGTGATAAAATATTTAACAGGTGTACTGCAGAGTGCGGATCGTGCAGACTAATGCAGTAAACGCGTTCAGTTTTTCAGTCTGTGTACCCCGCTGAGGTCCTCCGTGCCAGGCGGGTCCTGCCCCAGCACCTGGGCAGGAGGAAGAGTTTCGAGCTGGGCTTTGGCTTCGGGGCCATTTCTCTGCTCCCATGTGTAAAGAGCAGCCCCTGCTCCCTCCCTTGTTAGAGTAATGCTCTTTCTCTTTTCACGGTAGAAAAAGCAGCTCAGCGCAATAAACCTCATCCCCATCCCAGTAAGGCGCTGGCCCCTGGTGACCTCCGGGTCCTCGGCAGAGCAGCGGGCTGGTGGCGGTGCTGAGGTGTGGGAGAGACAGCCTGACCTGGAGAAGGGGGTTAATGCAGCTTTCCGAGGGAATGGCTGAGACGGCGGCAGGAGCTCGGCAGCAAACCTGGGTTTCTCCCACCGCTTGCTTTTACAGTCAAGGTCTATGTTCCGCTGACAACGGGTGTGTAATTATTTCATCTATAACAGGAAGAAAAAGATCTTGTTAACATAAGGTGTAGAGCGATGAAATAATCCATCCTATGCATAGGAAAAAAAATGCAGTAAATAAACATTATAATAACACAGAAATAGTGTATTCCTGTGTAGCATTAGGAATTTTTTTTTTAATTACTGACCAGTTTTATGATCAGCCAGGAAAATTCAATGTCTAATTCCTCTGGCTGCCAGGTAATGAAATGCTTAATTATTTAATGCATAAGTGACATGGGAAAAATCCTCTGTCTTCTAGGTCTCTTCCAGCTGATATGATTCTATGATTCTATGTTTTGCCAGTCACGGCACAAGCGGGCCTTTAATACCGTAAGCACGTCAGTCCTAACAAGTTCCCTGGAAAGCGTTAGCCTTTCTCTAAGACTGAGCTTTGCCTTCTAAGCTCTCTGCGAGTTGTAATGCAGCCTCTTGGCCGTAGCTGTCGGGGTGTCCCAGTTTACTGGTACATCAGTTGGCTGGATCCAAGCACCATCTGCTTGAAACCTTCTGCCACAAGTGGAAGTTTGCACTTGAAATGGGGCTGGATCAGATCAGCACGTTGCTGTGCATCTTCATCGCTAAGGAGTTAGGAAGGAGGAGCAAGAATAGCAGGTTATTTTCTCTTTGGAAACAGCTTTTCAGGTAGATTAATATTAGTCTTGCAGGAAACAAAAATTTTTTTGCATACATAGACTAAAATATCTGTCTTCGTGTGCACCATAAAATGTTTATTATGTACTATAAAAATTTCAACTAAAATATACCTGAAATTTTAAAACTATATTCTGGGATATACTGCCAAAACCAATGAGATGAATTGTGCAGCAAACCCAATTAATCTTTACTTTTTGCTGCAGTGCTTTAAAATAATAAACCCCAAACTTTCCCATGATCTTTAAGAAAAACACTCTCGCATCAGGGACCTCAGAAAGAAAATTCTTATTGTTAGCTCACAGCGGGGGATCAACTCCCAGCAAGCCGGGAGGATAATACTATGGGTAAATTGAGCAAATGTCCTTGCCTCTGCAATCAGCTAGTATTTGAAGGGTATTATCCTTGCTAAACTTGTCATCCACTTTAAATGGAAGTTGGACTGCAAATGTACATACTCTGCTTACCATGACTTTTGAAGAGTTGCCTCTGCGATTGAGGGGCTGGATTTAATTCCTAAAGATATAACTCTGCTGCAGCTTTATTTAATCTCTGTTTATTTGCTTTACCATTCTCCAGTTTGTAACGTAGTCAGTGTGTAAGGAAACTACTAATGAATGAGCCAAGTAAACAAGAAATATCTTGGGGGGGGGAGGGAAAAGCTGAAAAGCTGAATATGAATCAGATTTAGGAAATTTCTGTGTGGACGTAATCAGAAAATAACTGTGGCTACTGTATGTCAAGGAGCAGAAATCACCTTTTTGACATGGAATAGAAAGAGTGATGTGCTCAAATATTTAGTGAAATTGTGGCTCAGCCTCCTTAGCCAGGGCATTCCACATAATCAGAGCTCGAATTGTGAAAGCTTGTTTGTTGTTGCTGTATATTGCCTGTTTGACTCTTCTGTTTTGTCCTGTTATAGTAATTTTAAAGCCAGATGAACCTAAATATTTGCTAGTCTCATAAATACTGTTGCTTCCTCATCCAAGGACTTGACCAGCCAAATCTCTTGCAGCCGTTAAATAAGACCCACAGTCTGCAACAGCTTGAGCTGGAGACAACCGATAAAAGGCACGTTTTCCCCTTTTAACATGTATATAATAAATCTATCTCTCAATATGTAAATATATACATTATATGTATAATGTGAGTGGAGGGCAAATGTGTAGTGTGTATGTGTCTGCTGAAATGATCTGACATTTTGAGGTAGTTGCTGTAACAGACCAGAAAACTCTGTCTTTGTTGAGCTTTTTATTTCACCAATATACTGACATTTCCCTGAAACACGGGTGGAGACCTCTTCTAAAGCTCAAAAAGGCAAAGCAGGATCTGCCGTTGGCGTACTGTGTGGTGCAGGGGTAGTGGCTTAGACTTGGTTGTGGTTCCTTATTGCTTGTTTCTCATCGCTAGGATATCAGGTCGCTTTCTGGTCTAGCAAAACACATCCATATTTGATCAGTTTGCATCACAAATTCGTCCTTTCTTCTTCAGTGTGAAGCTGGCAGCTGGGAATTTCCACCTGTGGCGTATCTTGCCACCGAACCGTGCGTTACAGCCCAGCAGTTTATCACGTCCGTGAGGTGCTGCAATATAAAACTGCAGCTTTACGAAGCAGAAGGCACTGTACCTCTGACCACGGGTGACGGAGTCGCTTGGACAGTACGCAGCGCTCCTCAAAGTGAACCGGAGATTCTGGGCAAGAACGGACTCGACCTGAGCTGAAGAAATTTAGCTGTTTAATAACTCACCTGCAGACATGTCACTGGCTTTTAGTGGGTTGCCTTTAGCGAGTTGAACAGGATGAAAGCCCAAAGCTTTCCGAGGCTGCTAGAAATGGAGCAAGGGGTTAACCATGGTCTGAGGGAACTGATAGCACAGCTTGGGATAGAGACAGGGGCGTTTTGCCATCCAACAGCATCAGTTCTGACCAGGTAGAGCATTGCTCTTTACTTTGTGTTCCAAGTGATGGAACCCTCAGGAAAGACGTGGGTTGTTACCCAGCTGCTGCACCGTGCTGGCAATGGTTCTGTGTCACTTGGGGAGCTTCTGGGAGTGAATGGACAGCTAAGGACAGAGAAAGGAAGCCAAACAGTTGTTAGAATTCCTTCTCTAAAAACTCATGTGCCAGTTCTGTAGGACTAAGATACTAACAAAATGTCTTTGCCTAGACTTTTTAACCAGAAAGTAAAATACTTTTTTTAAAAAATCATTATTCCCATCCTAATAGAATGTGACTGGCTCAGTCTCCTATCAGAAGATCTTTGCCAGTGCTCATGCATTACTATTTTTATCACTCTTTGTACATGAGTTAATTAATAATTCTGATGTTTCCAAACAGAAGCCTGACCAAAATCAACCCTGACATGAATTACCGTCTGGACTGTCCCTATCAAGGGATCAGCTTCCGTTGAAACTGCTATTTAGCTCTGGAAAGGTTGGCTCTGGTGTTCTTTGCATGGGTAGAATAATTATAATAATCCTAACCTTTAATAATTACTCAGTATTATATATTTATATAATATATATAAATTA